>NC_034591.1:403974-417100 GCF_900095145.1 Mus pahari
TTCAGACACTCCAGAAGAGGGCGTCAGATCTTGTTACGGATGGTTATGAGCCACCATGTGGTTGCTGGGATTTGAACTCCGGACCTTTGGAAGAGTCGGGTGCTCTTACCCACTGAGCCATCTCACCAGCCCCCATGTGTTACTTTTCATCTCAGGGATTTCTTTTGTTCTTATGGCATGTCACATTAATGAATTTATTTATTTATGAGATGGGGGCTCGCTGTATTGTGCAGGCTAGCCTCAGATTCCTGGGGTCTCCTCAGCAGCTGTGGCTGTGGCTGCATGATTCCCTCTGGGACTTCTCTGTCATTAATGCTGATTGATGTATAGTGTGATTATTTCCTGATAGTCAGAGCCATTATAAAATAATGGTTGCTTTCATGTTTCAGAAAAGTATATGTGCAACTAAAACTTTGTAATGCATAGTAAAAATCTGAAACAGCTGTATTAGGATTTTTAAATACTTCAAATATGTCATATAGAATCTCATACATATACACAGACACACATACTCAGAACAGCTCTCCTCATACTGGCTAGAATTAATATGTATTCATCTTAACATTTGGCATTATATTTTTCAAAGTAGAGGCAAGTGCTGGAACTAGCTTTTTTATTTCTATTTTGATGTTTTCAAGTTTATTTCTTTTGCTTACAATAGTCCATTTACTTATTTCTCTAGATTATTTTCAGTTGTTTTCTTTGTTTTGTTTTTTGAGACAGGGTTTCTCTGTGTCACCCTGGCTGTCCTGGAACTTAACTCTGTAGACCAGGCTGGCCCGGAACTTAAGAGATCCAGCTGCCTCTGCCTCCTAAGTGCTGGGATTAAAGGTGTGCGCCACCACTGCCCAGCTTATTTTCACTTTTTAAGATGTATAGATATATTTAATAGTATATCTGTCTGCATGAGTTTGTGTGCACTGTGTGTATTCAGGTTTGTGCCCGTGGAGGCCAGTGGAGGATAAAGGGTCTCCTGGAACTGGAGTCGTGAGTTGCCTGGAATGGGTAGTGGCAGCTGAGCATGGGTCCTCTATATGAGCAGTAAAGGCTCTTAACCACTGAGCCAGCTCTCTAGCCGCCGGTTAGTTATAGACTTCAGCAATATAAACTGCTGCCGTGCATATTTCTCCCTTAACTTTAAAGATTGTATTTATTTTTATGTGTTTAAGTATAGTACTTATATGTGTACATACGCCATGTACATGCAAGTCCCTAAGTACATTATAAAAAGTTTTTAGTGTGTATATGCACATGCATCTGTACACATGATATGGGGGAATGATGCTGTGTACTGTGGTGTGTATGTAGATCAGAAAACAGCTTTGTGAAGTGGGTCCTCTCCTACCTTTATGTGAGTTTCTGGTCTTTACATTCTGAGCCATTTTGCTGTCCCAAATTAGGATGTTTTCAAAATGTGAATGTAGGAGTTAGAGAGCTGGCTTAGTGGTTAGGCGTATTTGCTTCTCTTCATAGGACCTGAGGTTCACAGCACCCACATAGCATGGCTGACAAGTACCTAGAGCTCCAGCTCCAGGGATACCTGCACAAGCGCACATAAAATAAATCTTTAAAAATAGAATACTCTAAACATACCAGTGTTATTATACAGGCATCCTTTTAAATCATAAGTGGTAATTACTCACTGTTTTTCTTTTCTGGTGAAACCCTGAGTAGAAACAAAAGGATTAAAATACAGAAGACCTAGCTCTTCGTCATCTTGGCTTCTTATGACCTAATATCTGTTAATTTAAGGAAATGAAGACATTATTTTCTAAAGCAGTGGTTCTCAGCCTTCCTAGTGCTGTAACCCTTTAATACACTTCCTCATGTTATTGTGACCCCAATCATAAAATTATTTTCACTGCTACTTCATAACGGTAATTTTGTTACTGTTATAAATCATAAATATTTGTGTCTTCTGATGACCTCCCCCGAAAGGGGTCACAACTCACAGTGTGAGAGCCACTGATCTAAATGAATATTGAGTTGCTTCAATTTATTAAATAAAAGCATTGCTATAGTAGAATTAAAAACTGAAATCCGGATAATTTTCACCATTTTCAGAAATTTCTAAATTAAAAAATGGGTGATGTGTAATAATTAGAGGAATTATTAAATATAACTCGGGCTTTTGTGATGGTTCAGTTGAAGCCTTTGGTGCAGATTTCACAATCTGAATTGAGTCTTGAGTCCCACAAAGTTTCAGGAGACAATAGACTTCCAGCGTTACTCTCGTGATTGTTGCATATGCACACATGTGCTGACAAGTAGATACACACACGACGTAAACCTTTCAGTTTGGAAGGGAACTGCAAAGTTTACTTGGCAGAGTATTATTTCTTAAAGTCAGGATACATCTATTTTCGTAGGACACTAAAGGACTCAGCAAAAAGAGAAAGATGTACGAAGATAAACCATTATCATCTGAGTCGCTGTCAGAATCAGACTGTGGAGAGGTGAGTAAAAGCATGCAGTGCTTTTCAGAGTAAATGTTAAGTTTTCCAGAAGATATACACGACTGTCTCTTTGGTAATTAACCATATTTCTATATGCCTTTCCGATGTCAGATTCTTAATATTATGTAGTCATCTGGGTCCATGGAAGAAGCTATATATAATGAGGTTGACTGAGATCCAGTCTTGGTTAAAGTCAAAAGAAGGATCACGTGTGCTGTTTGTCTTTTGTCTTAAATGCTGTCCTTTGGCATCTGTCTGCCTACTCTGTCCCTTAGCTCCCTGCTCCTCACATTTGTATCTTCCTTGTTTGCTTGTGCCAGTCTCCTTGTCACTTGGTTTTGGTCTGTGTTGATGGCCCTCAGATCTGTCACACCTGCTACCCCATCTGTCTCATCGTTGAAGTTTGTATACTCTTTGAAATGAAACTCATAGCTAATATAAACTAGATATACTAACTGTCCCCTAATAGAAGAAACCCAAGTAAATGCCAGTGTATAATCTGACGAGATTGTGTTTGATTATGTGAGTGTCTGAGTATAAGCTCTGGAGATAGAATCTTCAGTTCAGGCTGGAAGGCACCTCACAGGTGGCCTTCAGAAATCTTTGCCACCAGTTGTGTTCCAGAATGGTAGACAAAATGGAGATAAGCTCTCAGAGCTGCCACCCAGTTGCAAGCAAACAGTGTCTACTGTTTGTGTCTGTTTGATATTCTCCCTTAGATTGTCATGACATGTGTATGTGTTAGTGTCTTGTAGTTATCTAACAGGTATGTCAGACAACTGAATACTTGGGCAGTTATTAACTTCTAGGACTGTTGTATTTAACATTTATCCAGTATACAATAAGGAAAGCTGAACAAAATATATTTGTACTTAACATTTAATATGCATGGGCTCTAGCAACTTTGGATTTAATTTCAGTTCAGTGTACCACCCTTTAAAAGATCAGAAGGAAATACAAATGACGCAATTGTTATAAGGATTTTAACCCGCTGCTCTGTGTAGAGCAGTGTCCGTGTTTGGCAGTGTAGAACACTGAGAGGGCTAAGCTGAAGCTCAGATCCAGGCGCTGTCTGCCTTATCCTAGAGGTCACAACACCTCCCGCACTCCCACAGTTGGCCTGGATGCTAAAAGGCAGCTCTTAGAGACATTTCAAATCTTAAGTTATGCTTGGTGCTTTGTTCTTATTTTTGAAACTTTATTGATACCTAACAGGAGTCATAAAATGTGATTTTATTATCAAAAATTTCTACATATGACTTGGAAATATAAGCTATATTAGGTGTAAGATTAAAATGCACTAAGTACAAATTCCATGTTTGTCTTCTGTTCACAAAACTTTCAACTTTGTAGGTGCAAGCCAAAAAGAAGAAAAGCGGTGAAGAGCGGGACAGAACAACAGCAAGTATCTTATTTCTTATAGACAACAGCAGGCCCGCTGTTGCTCCCTGCATAGGAGAAAATCCAGTCAGCTTAGGGAGGGAAGCAAGCGTCCCAGGCCCCTTACAGTGTCTTAGGAACTGGGCGGAGGGCTGCACACCTTTATTCCCAAGACCCAGGAGGCAGAGGCAGAGGCAGGTGGATCTCTGTGAGTTCAAGACCAGCCTGGTTGACACAGTGAGTTCCAGGACAGGCAGAGCTACTCAGTGAGACCCTGTTTTGAAAGGGAGGGGGGGGGGAATAAGAGTTGAAGGGGCTGATGAAATGGCTCAGTGTGTACAGGACCTTGCTGACAGCCTGAGTTTGAACTCTGAGATACTAGTTGTCCTCTGACCTCCAGGTGCAGCAAAACACACAAAATAGATACAAATATAATTAGAAAATGACACAATTTACACACACACACATATATGTGCTCCAAATTATATTTGACGTTGCATTTTATTTTTCCTTGTACAAGGCTGGCCTGAGGGTGTACACATGTGTATTGTAGAGTGTAGAGAAGCATGGGATTCATGGCATCCTCTGTGACTGGAGTTTTCCTGTCGGTGCTGGGAACTGATGTAGCTTACCAAAAGACCCTCACCCACAAAGAGCACAGAGACCACCATCGTTGCAAAACACATGAGGATTACTTATCCAACATGTTGGGGACCCCCTCTCAGCACGCAGGCCAGAGGAGAGACCCAGAACAAAGGAAGAACACACTTCTTATACCTTTGTAAGGGCCAGATATAGGCACCAGGGTAGTTTGGCTTGTTTGTTTGTTTGTTTGTGTTTGTTTTTGTGTTTTTTTGTTTGTTTGTTTTGTTTTTCGAGACAGGGTTCCTCTGTATAGCCCTGACTGTCTTGGAACTCACTCTGTAGATCAGGCTGGCCTCGAACTCTGAAATCCTCCTGCCTCTCCCTCCCAAGTGCTGGAATTAAAGGCATGTCCCACCACTGCCTGGCAGAGTTTGGCTTATTTTAATTGGTATAGCCAATAACCTTTTTAGACATTGGTTGGTTTATATAGGGTGACTCTTATTTTGTCTGTCCCTGTGTGTTTTTAGAGTGAGGCGGTGCAGGGGGATTGTTAATCTTGTTTTTGATCGTTAAAACTATGTTTCTATATTTGTTTAGTCAGCCAGCTTTTTATCTGACTCTGTTCTTGGCCTGCTAGTACAGTTTGGAAAGTCCTTTTGAAGGGGGGAGGTACTGGGTAGTCTTGAATTTATTTTGGATATTCCAGGCCCTTTGCAGTAATAGCAAGTGCTCTTAACCACTGATCCAAATTTCCAGCCCTAGTTAACTTCTTAAGCTATAATAAAATATGGTGATTATCTCAGCCTTCTAAAAGAAATTATTTATAGGCCAGCCAAACCTAGAATAACAAAATTAATTATTTATAGGCCAGCCAAGCCTAGAATAACAAAAGGCTTCTAAAATATTAGCTGCAGTGAGAAGTATACTGGAAGTGGCAACTTGGAATGGGTAACTAATTACCGTAGTCTTTTAAAACAGCCCTGCCATTATGCAAATTGACAGATAGGAAGGAAAAGAAGGGGCCAAAGAGGAACGAATGAGAAGCAGGCCAAAAAAAGAAAATAGCTGATAGCCTTCAGAGAATAGTACAGACCATTTCTGTGAAGTATTGTAAGGGTCCTCTATCTGAGTGTCGGAAGTGTCCTTTTAAGGCACTTTCTTGAGAGGTAAAGAATGAGGACATTTTCATTTGTATGTTCAGGTTAACCACGTTCAGAGGGTTGCCTCTGAAACACCAGTTTTACTTGGATATACATGATTCTGAATCTCTTTTTGTATTTTGTGACTACGGTTACATGAAATTTTTTTTCTGAGTGAGAAAATAATTTGGGTGGCTGTTTTGGGCTGCAGTTTGATTGATTGATTGATTGGTTAGAAAACTATTTGGCTAGGTCTAGTGTAGACTTCAGCACTCTTGTCCTTTGTAGTGCTGTATGTTTGTTACCAGCATCTCCACTAGCACAGTTTAGTTCTTCAAGATGCAATGAATAGAGTATGAAATAGGAGAAGTATATATGTGGAAAATGCAGTGAGTAGCTAAAGAAGGCCACTCATGGGCCTGTGGATGAAACTCAGTAGGAGTGTGCTCGTGGTGGGTGCTTCCTATGCCAGAACTACAGTCAATTAGTGCTCAAATTGAAGCTCTTTGGCTTCTTTGTGAAATTGTGTTCAAGTGTGTGGTTTTAAACAGAAAGTTCTCGGGGGCTGGCTATTCCTTGGTGATAAGAGTACTTACCATGCACAAAGCTGTGGCTCCATCTTCAACAGTACCCCAAGCAGGCAAGCTGCAAGATTCTTCTGTAGCAGTAGCAGACAAGAGGGAGCTCTACCTTCCTTACTTGTGTTCAAGCCTCTTTTGAAGTATCTGCTTCTTGAAATTATGCCTTCTGCAGCAGAAGCATGCAGAGGACTTGGAGCTTAGCAAATTCCAGCACCCTTTAGTCCACTAATAATTTGACCACTTTTCCTAGACAGCTTAATGTAAAAATTAAGCATGTATGTGATTGGATGTTGTGATATGGGCCTGTAATCCTAGCATCAGGGGTTCAAGGTCATCCTTGGTGACATAGCATATTCAAGGCCAGCCTGGGCTATATGAGATCCTATCTCAAAAAAATGGGGTGGTGGGTGGGGCTGGAGAGATGATGGCTTAGAGGTTAAGAGCACTAACTGCTCTTCCAGAGGTCCTGAGTTCAATTCCCAGCAACCACATAGTGGTTCACAACCATCTGTAGTGGGTCCTGATGCCCTCTTCTGGTGTGTCTGAAGACAGCAGTGTAATCACATGCATAAAATAAATAAGTCTTTAAAAAAAAATAAAAAACCATGTTTTATTAAATAAAATATACTTTTCAGTATATCAACATTTTATATTAATGAATTGGTATTAATAACTAATATAGTTTTCCAACGTAAACATATCGTGTCCTTAAAAACCTGCCATTTCAATAAAGCAGGTGTGCCTTGCTGCATGTGTCTTTCCTGTATCAGAGCTTTCCTTTAGAAACAATATAACATGAGATGTGGCAGTTGGTAGCATTAGCCAGTAGAGTCTTTTCTGTACAAGTTTCTGTTGGGAGCTGCTAATGTACCGTTGGCTCAAGGGTTTTTTCCCCTGTCTTTGAGATCCAGCAAGAGCTCCTCGTCCCCATAGTTGTGGTTGGTGAGGCTTTTCTAGAAAGGCCTACCTAGTGTGCTTACTTCTGTGGTTGTTTAGAGTAAGTAGCTTAGGTGTGGAAGTGAAGGTCTTCTTAACTGGCATGGTTTTAAGTGGGCACAGTAATAACTCCTGCCATGGAATTATCTTTGCAGGACAGAGCCAGAAAGAGAAGGAAGCATAAGAAGCACGGCAAGAAGAAGAAAAAGAAGGCCGCCAGTTCAAGCTCAGACTCGCCCTAGTGCCCAGGAAGACCAGGACCCTTGCAGAGTGCAATGTCAGAGGAGCTCAACTGTGAAGATTACCACATACTTAGTAACGTGCATGACTTCCCTTGTTCTTAGACTTGTCCTGGACTAGTCAGTAGCCACTTGGATTCCGCTGTGTGAAGGGCCATGATTGTTGCCTGCTGCTTGAACACCTTTTCCTCTTCCAGTGCTTGGTGACTCTGGGAGATAGTACTTTGCAGTCATACTAGTGGTTAAGATATTTGGAATAAAGCTAATATTTTTTTACTAGAAGTACTTAAGAATAAATCAACAGAAACTGAATCTGGATTCATCTTTTAAGATGTAACCAGAAATAATGAGATGACTCTAGTAAAAATTTTCAAAGTAGGGATTACATTAATATTTCAGAATCCTTACTCTGTAGATAAGTATATTTTAATTTTTCCCCACGTATACTTTGATTTACTTGGGGAAGGAGCTTTTAAAGGGGGTGGTTTGCTATCTCTTTAGCTACCAGAACAGNGTGCCTTTGATCTCACACATCCTACTTTTATGGACACAGTAGCCATGCTTCCTGGGAGGACAGAGCTGGGCGCCATCAGTCCTGCCCCTGCCTGAGGTTAGGACATCCTTAGACTTGGTTGTATGCTGCTTCCAATGAACCAGAGATACCCGGCCCTGTGCAGCATGAGAAAGCCCCCAAAGCTCGGAATTTACCTCCACATCAATAGTAACTGAATGTTTTTAGGGTTACATTGTATTACATCATTTGAATTCATTTGACTACACTTTGGCTTTGGAGAGGGATTGTTCAGTAGACACTGGTACTTCCTGAGCTTGACAGCTGACGATTCTAAAGCGCATGCGTTATACAAGTTTTAACCAGTCAGGAGATTCTTACATAGCCAGTGGTAGATGCTTTATGTTTTGTATAAATTTTGTTTAGGCTGCAATGTTTAGCTTTTAACTAACTCTTGCTGTCTTAAGTTCATAACTATGTTTAATGGCACACTTTCAAGATATTTAGCATGTAAAAAGCAGGACTTTTGTTTTTTGTTTTTAACGGCTTCATATTGAAGCTGAGACTTTACCACAAACCAGTTGCGTGGCAGGCCTGGTATGCTGTATCTTGTTACATAAAGCTATTGCCAGAATCTTAGTAAACACATGGTTTAANAGTTTGTTGTCTTTGTATATCAATCACAGATTATGACATGTTAACTTCTGTGACAGCTACATCATTGCTCTTCCTGTGTTGTGTTCTCTAAGACCTTGTGCTGAATGATTTGGAATGTTAAGAGGACTTGATAACTCACTTTCCTTTTACACTTTTATATAATCTGGTTGTGAAATATAACAATGGACAGTTTTGCCAGTCTCAGAAGTTATTATAATAGAATATGCACAGAACATTTTGGCATGAAAAGAGGCTGAATAAATAGCTATTTTACTTAAAATAGCTGTGCTCTTATCTCCCTTTGGGTCACAGGTCACAAAGTAACTGCACCCTTTTGTTTTTGTTTTTTGAGGCAGGGTTTCTCTGTTTAGCCTTGGCTATCCTGGAACTTGCTCTATAGACCAGGCTGGCCTCGAACTCACAGAGATCTGCCTGCCTCCGCCTCCTTAGTGCTGGCGTTAAATGCATGTACCACCATTGCCCAGCTAACCTCACTCAGGCTTTTAGTAATAAGAACAACTTGTTTCTTAGGAGGCTTCTTAAAATTTCCTGCTTAAAGATACCTAATATATGGTGTAAAAAGTTTGAAGGATATCTTATATCACCCCTCCCCACAATTTCTTTTCTTTTTCTTTTTCTTTTTTAAGATTTATTAATTATATTTATGAGTGCACTGTAGCTGTTTTTAAACATACCAGAAGAGGGCATCAGATCCCATTACAGATGGTTGTGAGCCACCATGTGGTTGCTGGGAATTGAACTCAGGACCTTTGGAAGAGGAGTTGGTGTTCTTAACCACTGAGCCATCTCTTCAGCCCCACAATCTCTTTTCAAAATTGATGCTTATCCAAATGCTAGAAAAGCCTATTGGGTCATTTGTCACTTTTCTTGAATGTGCAAGGGCATGTTAGACCAGAGAAGGTGGAAAGTAGGTGATTTGGTAGGATGGTGTCTTTCAGAGTCTGTGGATTGAGACACACCTCTCATGGTGTTTCAGTCTCCTGATAGACATAAGGTAGATATGTGTGGGGTGTTGTCCTTATGTTGGTTCCATGGTTATGAAGATATATAAGTTAATAACATCCCTTCTCTCCGCCACCAAACCTGCCCTTTTTCTTGGGTGATTTTTGTACGAATTTTACAAACATGGCACATCTTTTAAACAGTGGCACTGTGATAGCTGCCAGAAAGTGATGAACATCTGGAGAAATGTTAGCTCGACACCAGTGCTAGCTGTTTTGGTCACTTGTATTCCTTTGTTTGCTCATAGCTGTTTTAGTACCCTAAGAGTATCCAGACTTTATCCAGTATGTACTGAATGGCAGGGTCCACCTGTTCATCTTCCAGACTGAGAACATTCTGAGAACATGGCTGGGAAGTTGCCATGGCCACATTCTGTTTTGGAGTTGTAGAGTTAGTACCAGCTTGGGACACAAGCTTGGAGGTAGACTATTTGGGAAAGCAGTGAGCTGAAGCCAATCCGATGGAGCAGAGGGCTCTGAAGAAACTGGTGGAATCCATCAGGAAAACTGTCAAGAGCTGTAAGTACTCAGCAGTTTCCTGACACTGCCTCAGCACCTAGATTCAGTGAGAGGTTGGTCGATGGATTAGTCAGGACTCATTGGATATCAGTGAGTGCTCTGGAACCATACACAAAGAGTCTGTTTCTAATAGGTTTGGTCATTAAAAAAAGGTACAGCACGCCAGGTGTGGTGGCGCACGCCTTTAATCCCAGCACTCGGGAGGCAGAGGCAGGCAGATTTCTGAGTTCCAGGACAGCCTGGTCTACAAAGTGAGTTCCAGGACAGCCAGGGCTATANAGAAAAACCCTATCTCAAAAAAAAAAAAAAAAAGGTACAGCTACACTTGGTGGCCATGCCTTGAATCCCAGCACTCAGGAGGCAAAAGCAGGTGGATCTCTTGAGTTCAAGACCAGCCTGGTCTACATAGTGAGTTCCAGGACAGCCAGAGCTGTACAGTGAGACCCTGTCTCAAAAATGGGGTGGGGAGTGGTCATAAGAGGCTGAAGAGATGGTTTGGTACATAAAAGGCCTGCTACACAGCCTGATAAACCTGAGTTCAGTCTCAAACTGGGAGTGGTGGCTCACACCAGTATTTCTAGCACTTGAGGGTAGATGTAGAAGGAAGAAGTCAAAGTCATCCTCGATTATATGGAGTTCAAGGCAAACCTGAACTATAAGAGGTAAGCAATAAAAATTCAAATCTAATAGAAGGATCTATCTATACACTATCAGTATAACTAGAAGTCTCTGTCGAGATATTCTGCTACCTAGATGAAGGGAAGTCCTTAGAGGACAGACTGAATAATCAACTTTCACTTCAATATTAAGATATAGCGACTAATTGTTGCGGTTCTGAAGTGAAGGGCCTCCCCTACAGAAGTGTTACAGCTCTGCTCCAGCAGGGAGAGGTTCCCCCAGTGAAAGCGTAAAAGCTTGGGTAGGAGGTATCCTGCAGGCAGTTGGGAACCAGTGGTGACCACAAAGTCACACTGCACATGAGATTTACTGGGAGGGGAAAACCCAGGAGGGTGGCTGCCTCTGCTTGGGCAACAGGTAACAGGGAACTAGGCAGAGGCAGAGTTTATCTAGGATTTCTTTGATGGTGCGGGAACAGATTTCCAGGGTGAGGATTGAATATCTTGCTTTTCAAAAGCCAGAGATACTATGGACTGCATCCACTCCTGGCAAAGGGAAAGAAAAGTTTAATATTATTTGTCCTGGATCCAAATCTTTGGTTCTTGGTGTTCATGAGTTTTTAATAAATTTGAATCAAGACTTAAAGACAGGGCCATCTGTAGGCATTTATGAGACAAAATAACATGCCAATGTGTGCATAGCTTGCATAAATATTTCCTAGTTAGCTCTGCATGCAAGGTTTAGAAGCTGTGTTGCCATAGCAACGATCCAGCCACTGCTTTCTCTAGTAAAAAGAACTAGAACTAGAACTCACTGGGCAGTGGTTAGTAAAAGGTGAGCCTAGAAATAGAAATACACTGTTTATAGTTCTAGAAGCTGCCAAGTCCAACTCAGGGGAGAGTGAATGACCTGCTTTCTAGCTGGTAGGTTACTGGCATCTTGTTTATAGGAGTATCAGACACAGTCACTTCAGAAAAGGCTCCCTCTTCCTAAAACTGTCACATTGGGGGGGGGGGTTCAACATAGAGCAGGGGGAACCCACTCAAACCATACCACATATGTGGCTTTATGTTGACTAATATAAGTATTACTACCCAAGACATATGAGACACTTTACAAAATCAGACCTGTACTGGGTAGTTTTGTGTCAACTGTACACAGGCTGGAGCTATCACAGAGAAAGGAGCTTCAGTTGGGGAAATGCCTCCATGAGATCCAACTGTAAGGCATTTTCTCAATTAGTAATCAAGGGGGGAGGTCCCCTTGTGGGTGGAACCATCTCTGGGCTGGTAGTCCTGGGTTCTATAAGAGAGCAGGCTGAGCAGGCCAGGGGAAGCAAGCCAGTAAAGAACATCCAATCCCTCCATGGCCTCTGCATCAGCTCCTGCTCCCTGACCTGCTTGAGTTCCAGTTCTGACTTCTTTCAGTGATGAACAGCAATGTGGAAATGTAAGCTGAATAAACCCTTTCCTTCCCAACTTGCTTCTTGGTCATGATGTTTGTGCAGAAATAGAAACCCTGACAAAGACAAGACCCAAACTGCTAAACAATGAAAGGCCAAGGAAAAACTGAAAATGGTCACAGATTAGAAGACATTGGGCACTAGCTGTGCTATTCTGAACTGGATCTTGACACTAAAAGACCACTAGTGGGAAAATTGCTAAGATACAGTTACAGCCTGTCATTAGGTATGTAGTGATCAGTTTTGAGCAAGTGCCATAGTTACATAAGCTTCGACTGCATGCAAAGGAAGAGAACTCTGCATGTGCATCCTTGTGCCTCTTACATAAATCTGAAATGTTCAAAAAAATGTCCAAGCTGATCAGTTATTCATTTAAAGCTTACTCCAGTTCTTTGACGATCACCGAACCGTATTTGGGGCTGTGTTCCTGTGTCCGCTGCTGGGTCTGGTCATCGCCGCGCCGGAGCTATGTTTCGAAACCAGTATGACAATGATGTCACTGGAGCCCTCAGGGCAGGATTCATCAAATTGAATATGCAATGGAAGCTGTTAAGCAAGGTTCAGCAACAGTTGGTCTAAAATCAAAAACGCATGCAGTGCTGGTTGCATGCAGTGCTGGTTGCACTGAAGAGAGCACAGTCAGAGCTTGCCGCTCACCAGAAGAAAATTCTCCACGTTGACAACCATATTGGTATCTCAATTGCGGGTCTAACTGCTGATGCCAGACTGTTATGCAACTTTATGCGCCAAGAGTGTTTGGATTCCAGATTTGTGTTTGACAGACCACTGTGTCTCGCCTTGTGTCTCTAATTGGAAGCAAGACCCAGATCCCAACACAGCGATATGGCCGGAGGCCGTATGGTGTTGGGCTGCTCATTGCTGGTTATGATGATATGGGCCCTCACATTTTCCAAACCTGCCCATCTGCTAACTATTTTGACTGCAGAGCTATGTCTATCGGAGCCCGTTCTCAATCAGCTCGTACTTACCTGGAGAGACATATGTCTGAATTTATGGAGTG
>NC_034591.1:417430-425718 GCF_900095145.1 Mus pahari
GTCGAGATGTGAGTTTTCTCTAAGCAACTTCACAGAAACCATATAATGGGGTGCATTTTCTTTGAAAGGGTATACATAATCATTTTCTAGGAAGAATAGGTATCTATACCAATGTTTTTATATGAAGAAAATAAGTGTCTTTGCAGTTTTAAAGACAACTGTGAAATAAAATTGTTTCACCACCAAAAAAAAAAAAAAAAAGCTTACTCCAGCTAGGTGTAGCAGTACACACCTGTCACCCTGACACGTGGGAAACTAAGATAGGATCATAAGCTTGAGGCCCCCCCCAAAAAATAATAATTAAAAAAATAATTTCAACCTGTTCATGCCTTGGAAGAAACCTGTAAAGTCATTGGAGAGTTCTCTTTTGACAAATACCCACCAAGAGCCATGTATGCATGGGCTTATCTTGGCTCACAGTTTAAGGAGACATGGCTGCAAGCATGTGCAGCACCTGGTCACATTGCACCTACAGTTGGGAAACATGAATGCTGGTGCCCAGCTTGCCCTTTGGAATGGCACTGCCCACATTTAGGGTGGGTCTTCCCACCTTAGTTAACTCAGTCCAGAAATTCATTTATCTCCTAGGTGGTTCTAGATCCCGCCAAGTTGATGAGTGATTTTTCATGGGGAGACACCTATGTAATTTGTCTAAGCTATCTACAACATACCAAAGAACCAAGTCTACCTGGGTGAAACAGTTTATTTAAAAGTGCAGGTGAGGGATCTTACAGGAACATGGATGGTTCAATGATGACTGTCTCACCAAAACACCCACCCTAGTATGGACAGTGACAGAAACCTGCATCCCCTAGTGCTCCTCCCAGAAGCCTTGTTATTTAACAAATATCCCAGTGCCAGGCATGGGATACTTGCCTATGATATGTTGACTATAGAAGCCCCAAAATAGTAACATGTTACTGCCATTGCTCTTGGCTTCCAACTGAACTTGATGGTAAGACCTGTTGCTGAAGATACTCCACACTTTGGTCACAAGACTTAAGAGAAATCAGGCTGGAATAGCTGGATGCTTCCTACCTGCTGGCTAGAAGGTTCTATTGCAAACTTCAGGGGGTGGAAAGCTGCCACCACTCTTACCTTGCTGTGACTACTAAGAGTTACAATAACAGCTGACCTGGTAGGATCTGTCCACTGGTGCAATAATGGCATGGGTGCTTTGCGGGTAACCGTTTTCTAATTGCAGTTATGGCCTGCTCTAGAGGTGGGACACATTCCTGGTATTGTGCGCTTGATCAAGAGCTGGTGGCAGGGAGATCATAGGGGAACCCACTACCTTCATTTGGCTAAGTGGACATGGTCAGACCACTTTCTAAATGCTTAACGCTTGCATAGAATTAGTGCTGCTCTTGATCTTCATCAAAAAAGCTATTGCAATAAGCAGCAGTTAATGTAGGGACTTCCAACTGGTCAAAGTTCTGAAATAATCACAATGGGTTGCTCAGCCCCAAATAGGTCAGCTGCATCACCCCGTTCTAGGCTCAAGAAGCATTGCATTGCAGGAGAGATTGAAGAGTCAGAGAATGGGGGAAGGTGCGTTACAAATGGCGCCTTTCCTGACATGGCATTCCTGTTGCACCAATGAACTCATGTAGTTCTGGTTACTTACACAAGACAAGAGTGAGGCCTATCAAAATTTCATCATGGAAAAGGGAAAGGCTCATGAGGGACTACTGATAGTTAAAGGCTAGGGGAAGAGGTATCCTTTTCTTCCGTGGTATAGCCATCGGTAAGTTATCCATGCGCCTCTGGAGGTAAACAGCCTCCCAGGCATGCAAGCAACTCGAATTAAACTGCCATGGGGCAGACACAGAGGACATGAAAGTGGGAAAATGTTTCAGTGTGAGGCTGGGCAAGAGTAACGGCAGGTAGGAAAAATGAAAATGTGTTACATACATGCAACTGTCAAAGAAGGAAAACAAGCCTTGTCACCCCTGGTGGGATACAGCTTGCAGGCAGTGGGCCAGCTCCTTCCCAAGTCCCTGCTAGCACTTACAAAACCTTGGGGAAGGGTTTAAAAACACAGGTTTCAGGAGCTTCCTCAAGACTTCTACTTCCCGAACCTTGTCAGTTTCATTTACTTCCTTGGTTTGAATGACCCTCCCTCCAAGAGGGAATGGTTTAGGTCAGAGGAAATGGCAGTGTAACAGTTGACAACTGAAATTGCTCTCCCATCATAGGACCTCATTTTCACTGCATTGGTGGAAACAGTCATAAAAATCTCACTGTATTCCTTTATTTTCCTGAGCCTAAAGTGTTAATGTGTAGCCATGACTGGCCTGAAACTCACTCTGTAGACCAGCCTGGCCTTGATCATAGAGATGCACCTGTCTCTACCTCCTGAGGGCTGGGATGGAAAGGGTGCATGGCCACACCATGCAAATCCCACTGGTTTTAAAGGAAGGTTTCTTAGACCTCATTTCTCTAGTGAAAATCAAAGTCACATAGCTAAAGGCAACAGCCTATGCCTGTTACACTAGTACCTGGGAGACTGAGGTAGTAGATGGAGAATTGCAGGCCATCCTGGACTACATGGTGAGTTCTTGTCTCAAAAAAAATTTGTGTGTGTGTGTGTGGTGTGTTGCACAGGTTTTTATGATCTTATAGCAGAATATAAATTGCTGGTCTTCCATTCAAAAAAAATTTCAAGAATGTATTGTGAAAGTAGTTGTCAGGGCTGGAGAGATGGCTCAGTGGTTAAGAGCACCAACCGCTCTTCCGAAGGTCCTGAGTTCAAATCCCAGCAACCACATGGTGGCTCACAACCATCCATAATGAGATCTGACACCCTCTTCTGGTGCATCTGAAGACAGCTACAGTGTACTTAGATATAATAATAAATAAATCTTAAAGAAAAAAAGAAAAGAAAAGAAAGTAGTTGTCCTTAAATCTAAGTCTGGGACGGGCAGTGGTGGCGCACACCTTTAATCCCAGCACTTGGGAGGCAGAGGCAGGTGGATTTCTGAGTTCGAGGCCAGCCTGGTCTACAAAGTGAGTTCCAGGACAGCCAGGGCTACACAGAAAACCCTGTCTCGAAAAACCAAAAAAAAAAAAAAAAAAAACAAAATCTAAGTCTGGTTATCAGCCAGAATTGTTTGGTGAGCTCTGCATTGTCTGTAAGATCTGACAGCATGCCTCAGCATGGGCCCATCTGCAGCCTCAGAACCTGGAAGCTCCAAGCCTTCAAGTTGCCTTGTAGATAAGTGCCTGGCCCTTTGATAGACTCAGCCCCATGACACCTCCACTTTGGATATTAATCACTCAGCACCTTCGCCACTGGAGTATCTCTTTGGTTTTTGATTTACTGTACTTGATTTATTTAACTTTTCACACTTTTTCTAGGATCTGGAAAGCAAACATGCTACGCAAGTGTTCTACCACTGAGCCATACCACAGTTCCTTATGTATCTCTTGACAAGTCTTTAACAGCCTGGAGGGCAGGGGTCCTGTCTGTCTACTCACTGGCTCATGGGTGTCCTTTAAGACACTGAACAAAAATTAGCCATTATATCCTGTTTCAGGACTGCACTGGCATAGTTGAAATTATATTAAGAAAGGAGATTTTAGTTTGGTCTACAAAATAAATGTTATTGGGCACCTTTGAATGTGCTTATTCTCTAGATTATCAGTAACTATCCTAGGAACAGTGTTCTTCAAACCACATAGAACCCCACACGTAAATTGAATATTTGCCATGCATTCACTGCTTTCATGTGGATAACCTAAAATCATCCCAAAGATAGTATTAAAATAGTTCTTTCTCCTCACATTGCTCCACAAACAGGGAGAAAGGATTTTTTAAAAAAATGGCAAGCAGCTCTCACTCCATATCTTATTTCTCTCAAGTAGCTGTTGAGTCACTGTGGTGGTTTTGAATTTGCTTGGCCCATGGAGAATGGCAGTATTAGTGGGTGTGGCCTTGTTGTAGGTGTGGCCTTGTTGGAGGAAGTGTCACTGAGGGGTGGGCTTTGAGGTCTTTTTTTTTTTTTTTTTTTTAAAGATTTTTATTTATTTGTTTTATGCATATGAGTACACTGTAGCTATCTTCAGACACACCAGAAGAGGGCATTAGATCCCATTACAGATGGTTGTGAGCCACCATGTGGTTGCTGGGAATTGAACTCAGGACCTCTGGAAGAGCAGTCAGTGTTCTCAACCTCTGAGCCATCTCCAGCCCGGGCTTTGAGGTCTTATGCTCAAGCACCATCCAGTGCAGAAGACAGCCTCCTCCTAGCTGCCTTCACATCACAATGTAAACCTCTTGGCTCCTCCAACACCAAGTCTGCCTCCAAGCTGCCATGCTCTCCACCATGATGATGAGGGACTGAACTTCTGAAACTGCGAGCCAGCCCCAGTGAACTGTTTGCCTTTATAACAGTTGTCTTGGTCACGGTGTCTCTTCAGAGCAATGAAACCCTAACTAAGACAACCACAGGATTAGACATCTGAGACTGAAGAACCTGAGATCACTCAGGATACAACTTAGCCGTTCCTAAAAGAAGGCACTCAAGAGTCAGGTCTTACAAGTTTAGGATAAGAAATGGAAATGGGCTAAAGAAGTGTTTCTGTGTTTTAAGAGCACTTTCTGCTCTTGCAGAGGACGCAGGCTCAGTTCACATGGTGACTCTCAACTATCTGCAACTAGTTCCCAAGGATCTGATGCTCCCTCTGACCTCTGTTGGCACTGCACACATGTGGTACAGATACACATACCAGGAAGATACCCATTATGCATACATAAAACCAAAATAAATAAATCTTAATAAAGAAATGGAAAATGTCCAGATGCTTAAAGTCTAGTGTCCCCAACCACAGGCTGAATGCTGGGTTTCTGACCTGGCAGCACCACAGTCACCCATGTCTAAACATAACTTTTCTTTTATTATTTAGTTATGTATATGAGTACACTGTCGCTGCCTTCAGACACACCAGAAGAGGGCATCAGATCCCAGTACAGATGGTTATGAGCCACCGTATGGTTGCTGGGAATTGAACTCAGAACCTCTGGAAGAGCAGTCAGTGCTCTTAACCCCTGAGCCAGCTCTCCAGCCCTGAACACCTAAGTCTGTTATGAACCATGTGTGAGTATTCTAAATTTCCAGTTTGAAGGCTGCAGATCTAGTGAAAACAAAACACTGCAAACTACTCAGTAACAATCGCACATCACGTCCGGCCATCTGGCCTCATACCTTAATAGCTGAATCACTCAGTGGTTAAATCTACCTCTTACTCTTCTCATTTTACAGTCAAGAAATTCGAAGTCGAATGTCTCATACGACTTTTCTATAGCTTGTTGGGATGCCCTGTTGGAAAGATGGACAATATCGGGCTGGACTGCAACACATTTCGAGGAGTCCTGCAGAACATATTTGGAATGACTAATGATATGTTGATGAATAGAGGTAAGAGGTCACACCAGACCGAAATGTACAAACCCATGTCCTCTTCACGAGACTGGACTTTGAATGCCACACTGGAGAGGGATGTCTGTGGTAGGAGGCCGTTGGAAACAGAACCAGGACGATTGTGAGGACTCTTTCTACTAAAACCCACTCAGGGCTGGGCTGTGTAGCTCATAGCATGGGAGTTTTGAAAAATAATTACCACTGGACTAAAGAATCTGGTGTCTGTTTTCTTTTTTAAAGATAGATCGATCTATCTATCTATCTATCTATCTATCTATCTATCTATCTATCTATCTATCTATTATATGTAAGTACACTGTAGCTGTCTTCAGACACTCCAGAAGAGGGCATCAGATCTCAGTACAAATGGTTGTGAGCCACCATGTGGTTGCTGGGAATTGAACTCAGGACCTTCAGAAGAGCAATCAGTGCTCTTAACTATTGAGTCATCTCTCCAGCCCTAGTATTTTTTAAGGGTAAACAACTGAGGACTTTTAGCCATGAAAGTACACACCATAGATATGAATCATGAAAGTACACACCACCAATGCAAATCATTAATTGGCTTTTTATTTTCTTCATAGAAGTGTGTCAATACAAAAAAATGGTGACTCCTTATACTAGAACTATTAAAAGTCAGATATCTAAAACAGGAAAGGATTGGTGTACCCAGTTAAGTTCTGTGGTAGATCATTAAAGTGTACATTTTGATAAAATTCAACACATGCAGGCCCCTGAAAATTATTGCCATAATCGACATATCAATACATCTCTCATCCCCAAGGACAAATTACATTTGAAGTTTTCTATAGGATAATGTTTCATGGGTAACTTTAAAAACTGGACTGGCAGGACGGCTCAGCAGGTAAAGTGGGAGAGAACCAGTTCCTCAGGCTGTCCTTTGACCTCTGCCTAACATGTTTGTATACACACACACACACACACACACACACACAGACACACATATACACTAGTAATTTACTTTGAAATATTGTGAAAGTTCTACAACAGATTTTTTCCATCACTTTTTTCACACTTTTTATTTTTAAAAATTAAAATTATCTCATTAATTAGCTCCAAGGATTTTCTTGACCATAGCAACTATATAAAACATCGCCGATGAAGACTTACTGCTCATTGTGTGGAATGACTCTTCTGATGTAAACATATAGGGAAAAAACCACATTTCCAATAATTCAGATTCTTTGAAAAGACAACACCAACCTCCTCTCCCACCCCTCAATTTGTAAGAAAAATTCCATCTAAACACGGGGGGGGGTGCATTATAAAACAATCACAGCTATAATACACTTACAGATTCTTTTTCTTTTTCAGTGTTCTTTGTATTTGACAAAGACGGTGATAGCTATGTAAATTTAGAAGAGTGGATTAAAGGCTTGGCAGTGTTTCTCCGAGGGACTTTTGAAGAGAAAATGAGATGTAAGAAGGGGTTACTGGTGGGTGCTATGCCCAACAATGCTGTGTTCAGTGTGCTAAGGCAGTGACAGGCATCACTCCAAAAAGGACAAGAGAGAGTTTGAGATAACTAGGAGTAACCATAGATTCAGGTTTACCCAAATTCCACATCCTGATGTGGCAACAATTTTGTGAAGTTTCTGTAATAACAAAACAACACTTTTAAAATCAGTTGGTGACAGTATCAGGTGTGTAGTCACAGCATGGCAGGGCCTTTTGTGCTATCCAATGGCATTCTCCGCTTCTGAGCTGGTTGCTATAAACACTCCAAAGGATTTACCCATGGTCATGAGGATGTTAGGTCACATACAGATAAATGGCCATTTAAAGGGACTTTTCAGCCCCTGCCCCAGGGGACCGTTGGGCGCTGGAGAGATGGCTCAGTGGTTAGGAACACTGACTGCTCTTTCCGAGGTCCTGATTTCCAGCAACCACATATGGTGGCTCACAACCATCTGAAATGGGATCTGATGCCCTCTTCTGGTGTGTCTGAAAACAACCACAGCGTACTCGCATACATAATTAAAAAAAAAAAAGAGTAAGAAAAAAACCCCCACAAACAATGAATTGGGGGGACCCATTTCCTTTACTGAGCCTAGAATGCCCAACTGTCATTAGAGTGGGTATTAAGCCACAGTCCCAGTTAAGAGCAGCCCTAAGATCAGGGTGTAACTCTGACCAGCTGACCAGGCTAAGGGACCACCTCTGGGCTCAGAAGGAAGCAGGCCTTGATGTAGGGTCATGCATGTGTTACTCTGGGGTCATTTGTTTTCTTTTCACTGAAGAAACTGTGCACTACACTACAGGAGAGCGAGGACGATGCTCACCATACCCTAACAGCCCAGACATAAATATCCTGGTCCTTACAACCGAGGAGAGGGAGGTGAGAAAAGGCGGAAGACAATTCAAGCATTGGGAAGCTTGCCCTGATCCACACTTCTCCACAGCAGTGGCTCTGGTCCACCCCCTCCACCCCTCCTGCTCTCCCTCTGCTGCCTGCAGCCAAGGAAATACCCATTCCTATGCTTTACAGCTGCTGTGGCTCTGGTCCGCCCCCACTCGCGCGCCTGCTCCCTTCTCTCCCCTGATCCCACACTGCTCTCCCCACCTCCACCAGGGTAATGTCCATTTCCTATGTTTTACTCTAGCTGTCGAGATAACCTGTGTAGAATCCTGGAAACAGAATTTAAAACCATTTTTTTTTACAATTTTTATTAGATATTTTCTTCATTTACACTTCAAATGCTATCCCGAAAGTCCCCTATACCCACCCCCACCCCCGCCCTGTTCCCCTACCCACTCACTCCCACTTCTTGGTCCTGGCATTCCCCTGTGCTGGGTCATATAAAGTTTGCAAGACCAAGGGGCCTCTCTTCCCAATGATGGCTG
>NC_034591.1:425838-458826 GCF_900095145.1 Mus pahari
GAGACACAAGCTCTGGGGGTACTGGTTAGTTCATATTGTTGTTCCACCTATAGATGCCCATGAACATACAAGAAGCCTCTAACCATTTTAGACACCAGTTTTCAGAACAACAAACTGCCTAGATTATCCATTTGCTTAAGAAAAGACTGCAGAGTTCTTTGTAGTTGAGCAAATTTGCATCTCTTTTGGCGCTTTCACTTGAATTTTGATTCGGGACACTGGAAAAGAAGATGCCTGGAGAAGAGAGAGAATAGGGTGCTTGCAGCTTTCCCAGAGAACCCCAGTTTGGTTCCCAGCACCCACACTGGGTTACTTACAACTGCCTGTAATCTATTTAGCTCTAGAGGATTAAATATCCTCTTCTGGCCTCTGGAGGTACCTGTGCAAACATGGGATACACTCACATAGACGCATACACATGATTTTTCTACTAAAAATATTTCTAAGCTAAAGGTACCTTAACCTTCCTATAACAGCGTTTTGAATAGTCAAACTTCTGACATTTAACCATTTTTCATGAGGTAATATGGATAGTTCCCACGCCCCAGGGGTTGGGATTGCGTTGCTGGGAATTGAATTCAGGGCCTCACACATTTTAATGCAAGCACTCTAACCCATCCCCCACTCCGCTCCATCTCCTCCAACCTCGAAGGGGTTCTCACACGAGTCTCACGGAGGAGGATTGGACAGCTGTGTCAAGGTCGTCAGTCCTTGTGGGAACACTGATTGCTAGGGGACAAAGTCGTGTGGCTGAGTAGAGTCACCTGGATAAACAGAACACACTGAGGCGGAGGTGTCTTCTCCAATCCTGCTTCCTAAAAACCTCCTTACACATTTTAGGAGTTCATCTAGGGGAACACTTTTCTACAGGAGGCTTGTTCTTCAACATGTATGTTATGCTGTCAACTGGAGGAATTTAACAGAGATACCCAACTCACTGACACTCAGGTTTATATTCCTAGTGTTTGCCAAAACATTTAACTTGACTATTACTAAACTCTAGGAAAGCTACTTCACTGCCACCTTCCCAGGGAATGAGAAAGGTCCTCTGAGGTGGGAGACAGAAAAATTACTCTCTAGAGTGAGGTCTGAACATAGGGCCGGAAGGGCAGACCCCAAGGATCTTACCTCATCCACTGTCCGTGTGTGTGTGTGTGTGTGTGTGTGTGTGTGTGTGTGTGTGAGTAAACCGTTTTCCAAGGATACAGAAAAGTGTGTGGTTCACTTTTACAGTCTATATGCTGACAATACCAACACACTACACACATAAACATGCATATGTACGCATACAAACAAATGTAGGTCAATAAAAATCCACCTCCTCTATTGCAATGTGATATCATTTTCAAACCCCAAATCCAGGAACTGTGAGCTGTTCTTTCACGAGCCAAGGGTTTCCATAAAGAGACACCATGACCAAGGTAACATTTAATTGAAGCTGGCTTTCTGGTTCTGAGGTTCAGTTCATTATCATCCTCTAGGCAGCCATGATGCTGGAGGAGCTGAGAGTTCTACATCTTGTTCTGAAGGCAAATAAAACTGGCTTCCAGGCATCTAGGAGGAGGATCTCAAACCCACCCCAACAGTGACACACCTACTCCAACAAAGCCACACCTCCTAATAGTGCCACTCACTCCCTGGGCCAAGCACATTCAAACCACCACAGGGTATTTTTTTCCTGTGGAAAGAAATTTAAGCCGGGCAGTGGTGGCGCATGCCTTTAATCCCAGCATTCGGGAGGCAGAGGCAGGTGGATTTCTGAGTTTGAGGCCAGCCTGGTCTACAAAGTGAGTTCCAGGACAGCCAGAGCTACACAGAGAAACCCTGTCTCGAAAAATCAAAAATAAATAAATAAATAAATAAATAAATAAAAGAAAAGAAAGAAAAAGAAAAGAAAAGAAAAAAAAAGAAATTTAATAAGAAGCTCTTTGTTATAAAACTTCTGCCATATAATGGATCAAATCAGTAATTGTATATTTATCCTTTATTATCTTATGCTGAAATAACTAATGATATTTTGTTTGTTCAATTTTTGATTCCTCTGCCTTATAAAGTCTGTTTTGAAGTTTATTATTTAAACGGAGATGCTTATATTTCCCAAGAAAAAATTTTTGACATGTTGAAGAGTAGTCTCTTCCAGCACTCTCCTGAAGAAGAGAATGAAGAAGGAATAAAGGATTTGGTAGAAATAAGCCTGAAGAAGATGGTAAGCTTGGGCACTGCACTGAGTTCACGGAGGTAGCTGCTGCATTAAGGCTACAGAGCAAGCAATGGCCACTTCTTTACCATGAGCAGCTTCCCTTTGGGCAATTCTCACTTACTTTTCTGCTCTACCTACTCCCCACAACAGTGCGTCACTGCAAATGGGTGCTCAACCCACAAGGAATGGCCCCTGACTAATCATTATGTAAAATGAATGTCAATTTAATTATTTTATAATGTATCACTATTAGTAGAAGCTTATTAATTTGGGAGGGGGCTGGATTCAATAGATGGAAAACTGAGTGCTACTTTCTGTCTTCATGACCTCACTCTTTCAATCTATCAAGTACTCAACTGTGCAAAATAACAGTACAAAACATTTGACCTTTAGAAAGTGCTTACTATATAGCTGGCCTTCAGGGCCCTCTATGGTATTCATGCATTTTATCTACAGAACTATTACCTCCACTTTGCAGATGAGAAAAACTGAAGCACAGAAATTGTGGTGCAGAATCCATCTAGCAATAAAGCCTTACAGTAGTGGCTCCTTATTACAGGAATGGTGGTGTCCACTCTTATAAGGACCCTAAACTGTTTTGAGTGAGGTTTTGTGAATTCAGGGCAGGCCTGACAAACTCACTGACATTACTCGGGCTCAGAGAAAAAACAGCTAGGCATAGTGGTACATGCCTGCAACTCCAACACTTAGATGTCTGAGGATTGCAAGTTCAAGACCAGCCAGGGCCACATTGTGAATCTGTCCCTCTGTTCTCTATGTGAGAGTATTTCTTTTAGAAATAATAGCTGCTGCTCAGGCTGAGTACAGATGCCTTCTTCACAACAAGGTGTTCCCAGGCTCCTTTCTGGAACGGAAATGGTAGTGGGCTGCCCCTTATTCTGACGGCCACTCATAACTTTCCTCTAAATTAGATTCTGAACTTATGCACAAAAATGAAAAATCTAGGTCATCTTATTTAATCTGAAGCAGCAGTTGAAGGCATTTGGAATTCACAGATTCCCCCTTCCCTGCACTCTACACAGCATACTTAATTTTTAAAGCCTTGTCCAGAACCGTTTATGGACTTAACACCCCTGCTTTTTCCTGTAATGCATTGGACAGAACAGTGCTTGCTTGTTTCCATACTTGCCTAGATCTCAGCCCTCTAGTGCTCCGGCAGGAACCTGCAGTCTCCATTCCATGACTCTAGTGCAGCCTGGACAGCTACTCCAGGTGCCTTGTCCTTAACAGCTATTATTCCTGCTTGATGAGCTCCCAAAGAAGAGGCCTTTTGAGGAATAAGATTATGCTCAAAAAAAAATCTGAGACATACTACTTAATTGCAAAGGGGGCAGGATGTTAATATAGTTCCTCCAATATTTTGCATTATTCCCCAATTCCAGTATGTGTAATTGACAGGGCTACACTGTGTATAGCTAAGGTGACTCTAGTTAGAATAAATCAGTGACTTCTATTCGGAAATCCCCATAGGTTTGCGCAAATAATGTCTCCAGGAGAATGAACCAATAGTTTTTCTTAGCAGTCTAGATAGCAAGTTTTCCATGGTAAAATTCAAAGAAGACTTTATCATTCATCACTAAATCATCTTTCTCTCTAGGATTATGACAATGATGGCAAGATCTCTTTTGCAGACTTTGAAAAAGCAGTGAGAAAAGACGGACTTTTGTTGGAGGCGTTTGGACCATGTTTACCAGATGCAAAGGTGGAGTTACAAATACGAAGAGCTCCACGTAGATGAGGAAAACTTACGTGTGTGTGTGTATGTGTGTGTGTGTGTGTGTGTTACACATGCCATGTTCTGGCTAGTTTTATGTCAACATGACACAAGCTAGAGTCATCTGAAAGCAGGGAACCTCAGCTGAGAAAATGTCTCCATAAGGCCCAGCTGTCGGGCATTTCTCAGTGATTGATGGAAGAGAGCCAAGACCATTGTAGGTGGTGCTGCCCCTGGGGTCATGGTCCTGGGTTCTATAAGAACGCAGGCTGGGCAAGCCATGAAGAGCATGCTAGTAGCAGCACCCTCCATGGCCTGTGCATCAGCTCCTGCCTCCGGGATCCTGCTCTGTTTGAGTTCCTGCCCTGCCTTCCTTCAGTGGTGGCTTAAGGATGTGGAAGCAAGCATAAGGCCAACAAATCCTCCCCCCCAGCTTGCTTTTGGACATGGTGTCTCATCATAGTAGTTGCCCATTCAAGGACACGCCCCATGCTTGTTGTGTGGAGGCCAGAAGACAATTTGAACGAATCAGTTCTCTCTCCCCACCACCTGGATCCCAGTCAGGTTTCTAAGCAAATGCCTTTACACGCTGAGTCGCCTCACTGGCCCAACTAAGGAAAAAGTTTAAAGGATTAGAAGAAATAATACACAGTAGCTTCTCACCCTTGTAGCTTCAGCCCAAGGCCAAGTTGAAGACAATGATAAAGTCATTAGCCTCATTCCAGTTCAGTGCTAAAAACGACATTGCTGACTATTTCAGTTATTATAGCTAAAAGACTTTAATCTGCCTCTTTGGCTATACATAATTCCTGTCTTCTGTAAGTATGGAGACAACTTAACCAAACCCAAACCCGAGCATCCTATCTTACAAGATGGAACACTGAATAACAAATAGGTTGAGCAAGGTTGTAAGGTGCTAGAACCATGACCTCTTCTAGCCAACCAATGTGTAAACAGCTTTTAATGTGAGGAGATTAATGGCTGATGGGAGAGACAGCTCCATTACTAAAGGGCTTCCCAGTAAGCATAGAACCTGATCTCAATTCACAACACTCATGTAAAAAGCTGGGCATTGTGGAGTGTGCTTGTAATGCCAGCACTGAGGGGGCAGAGAGGCGGGAGGATCCTGGGGCTTCTAGGCTAGCCAGCTTAGGCTAATGGGCAGGTGACAGGCCCTACAGTTACACTGCAGTGTGGTCCATGCCTTCACTGCTGGGAACGCCTCCGCCTCCGGATGCCTGCCTCCTGCCTCCTCTTTCTCCTTTCCTACCTGGCATGGCACATGCTTGCTTCTTTCCTCTCGTGGCCACTTGTGTGGATGTTGGTGAAGGTGGGTCATCAAACACTCTCCTCACACTCACAGAACAGAGCAGGGTCCTGAGGTCCAGAGAGACACACTCAGCCCTTGATATCTGAGCCGCCTGACTAGCATGATGTTTGTTCTGCCCAGCTCCATGTTGGTTAATGTGTCTTTACCTGAGATTTCAGCACAGCGGGTCTGTGTACTCGGCTCTCAGGCACACAGATGCTAGCCCCTGGTTGGGAGGTTCCAGCACTGGAAAGCCATACTGGCCAAGCTGAAGCAAACCTTACTCCACACGGTCAGATATAACCCACGGAAGGAGGCTCCAAAGGATGAGAAATGACGTGCACACCGCACACAGTGTAGCATGTGCCTTCTCAGTTTATTTTTTCCAAGAAAACAAATAGAAATAGCCTGAAAAATTATACTGTAGCCTGCTGACAGAAGAAAGAGTATAGACATGCTGACCGTGTAGAAATCTAGAACTTCCAAAATTAGTTTTTTACATCACCATAATCAATTTAAATTAGTCTTAGAAGTTACATTATGTATGCTGCTTTCTTAAAAATGTGTTTCTAATATCAATGTTGCTGTAACATTTGTTGGCATTTTTTCTCTACAGTTCTGCTTTCACTTTGAAGCCCTGGTGTTCAAAAACAACCCCCCTGCCAGTCTTTGAACACAGATTGCTCAATACCTGAATTAAAATGAGACCCTGATTGCCTTATTTGCATTACGTGTTTCTCCATTTGTTTCAATCAATTTACATAGTTTAACATAAGAACAAATACGGTATGAAAAGAATAGTCTCTGCCACATTGTGTGTAGATCCAAGAAAGATGGAAACATTTGCAACTGGTTTAAAAGAAAAAACTTTAAAACAGCAGTAGCAAGATGCCTGAAAGAATTAAAATGGGCCTAACATAAAAAAGAATCTCTCCAGAACACACCAATTTAGCTGGGGGTAGAGGCACCAGCCCTCAGGCCAGCCTGGTCTACATAGAGAGTCCGCCAGAGCTATCCAGTGAGACCCTGATTCAAAAGAAAAAAGAGAAGGCGAGATTAACTCCCCGCTGACAGCTGACAAGCTATATTCTTCTTCTTTGTTTTCCTGGATGACTTGTGCGCACGTCTTTTATATTGTCCTCTGGAGGCTTTGGCACAGATGAAATCACCTGGTTTAAAAAGAAAAAAGAATCACTAAGCAGTCGACGGCAACAGTTAGTAAAATTTGGGACAGAAGTGAATGAAATTTAGATTAAAAGAACATCACATAGAACCAACCAGATAAGGACTTGGTTCCTTTTAAATATAAGATTAACAAACTAAGAGAGGGAGGGAAGGGGGGGGAGAACAAATAACCAACCAACCAACCAACCAAACAAAAAACCAGGAGGGTTAAAACAGGTTCTAGTGAAATTAAGAGAATCATTTGGGAATTCTTTGAAAACATATTTCAAAAATCTGGAAAATCTAAAAGAAATGGATAGATTCCTAGGCATATTGATGGACCAGCCTGACCCATTTTGAGATTAGAAGCCATCTTGTTACATGGTCAAAATAAATTCATTCCTGTTTTCTGTAAACTTGGGTTTGACAGGGCCTTGGCCCATTTTCTGGAATTTGACATGTTCCATACACTATACACCTATCTCCACCCTGACTAGAGCTTCTGCCAAGTTCCTATGTAATCTAGTCTTTTGGATCTTAATAAAGCTATATAAATCCTACTTCCTTCTATGTTCAATGCTATTCTTTCAATTCCCAAATTAGGGAAACAGCCCTGTCTGACAGAAAATAAAGCTTGCTTAACTTGACAAAAAAAAAAAAAAAAAAAAAAAAAGGTTGGGCAATGAGGTTAACAATACAACCTATTAAAATTAACTCCAGAAGATACAATTTAAGTATATCCATGATTAAAGCATCAATAAAAGTTCCAGGAAAAGTCAAGTTCAATGGATTCCCTGCTGAATCCCACTAATGCTTAAAGAAAGGCTAATAATACCAGTGCTGCTCAAACTAGGTTAAAAAACAGAAGAGGAAGGAAGGAACACTACCTGCCTCATGTATGATCACCCTGATGATAAGTCATACAGCATGCAACAAACAAAACCATAGCCCAATCCCTCTGATCTACATGTAAATAAAAATTCTCCATACACATCATAAGTTGAATAGAAGAACACATTAAGATCATAGAACCATGACTAAGTTTCATTCCAAGATTTTCAGGAAGGTTCCACATAGGTAAATCAATAAATACAGCAGACAGCCTCAAGAACAGAAATTATATCTCAGTAGACAATCAGAGGAGACACAGCATCTCCTCTAATATCAGGAATAGAGACAAAAGTGTCCACTCTTTCCACTCTTATTCAATATGGTATTGTGAGTGTAAGCCAGAGCAACAAGACAAAAATAACACAGACGAAAGGGAGAAGTCATATGATCTCTATTCACAGACTACACAACTCCATACTTAAAAGACTCTAAAGATCTGACCAGAAAACTCTTAATTATGATAAACACTATCACCAAAATATATAAGTTCAATAAACAAACAAAACAATAGCTTTTCTATAAAGCAATAAACTTACTAAGAAAAAAACATCAGAAAAGAAAATCTCATTCACAAAAACAACAAAACCAAATAGTTTGGGAGGATGGCTAGGCTGGTGAAGTGCCTGCCATGCAGCCCCGAAGCCCTGAGTTCTGATCTCCAGTCCCTGTAAACGGCCAGGTGTGGTGGAGCACACCTATAATCTCCAACTTTGGAGACAATGGTTGGACACAAGATGGTCCCAGGAGCATGCCGGCAGACTAGCTAACTTGGTGAGCTCCAGGTTAAATGAGAAACCATTTCAAAAAATAAGGTTAAAAGTGACAGAGGAGGCCATGTGCACACAGACATGAACATATATACACATGTATAGTACCACATACTTAACCCAGGAATAAATCTAACCAGAAGGCCAAAGACCTCTAGAGCCAAACTCACAGAAAGACGGTGAAGAAAAGATAGAGAATGGCAGGACTTCTCGTGTTCCTGGATTGTAGAATTTTAACAATCTGTACTTGTTATGCTGCCTCATCTCCCTACATCACAGTGCACACAGGGATGCCCGAGTGGGTATTGGAGTAGGGCATAAGTCATCAGGCTAGGGAGCAAGTACCTCTACCCACTGAGCCGTCTTGCCAGGCTCTGGCAGAATTATTATTTTTCAAGTTTTTTATGACATAGTTTCTAGGTTTCTTTGTGTAGCCTTGGCTGTCCTAGTACTAGCTCTGTAGACCAGGATGGCCTGAAATTCAGAGTTCTGCCTGCCTCTGCCTCCCAACTTCTAGGATTAAAGACATATGCCACCACCCCTGGCAGAATTAATTTTGAAAACTACATTTATTCATTTATTTGTACAAGGGAGTACATATGTGCCCACAGTGTGTATATGAAGGCCAGAGGAAACTTGTAGAAATTGGCTCTCTTCCGACCAGGTGAGTCCTAGGAACTGAAATCACGTTGTCAGGCTTGTGGAAAGTATCTTTACCTGGTCAACTATCTCACTGGCCCTGGCAGAACTAAAAATGTGAAAATGACTATATTTTTAAAAGTGATATGTAGGATTTGATGGTTTGTATATTTTTGGACCAGGGAGTGGCACCATTTGGAGGTGTGGCCTTGTTGGAATAGGTGTGACCAGGTTGGAGTAGGTGTGTCACTGTGGGTGTGGGCTTAAGATCCTCACCCTAGGTACCTGGAAGTCAGTCTTCCACTAGCAGCCTTTGGATGAAGATGTAGAACTCTCAGTTCCGCCTGTGCCATGCCTGCCTGGATACTGCCATGCTCCCACCTTGATGATAATGGACTGAACCTCTGAACCTGTAAGCCAGCACCAAGTAAATGTTTTTTATAAGACTTGCCTTGGTCATGGTGTCTGTTCACAGCAGTAAAACCCTAAGACACAGAACAAACACAATTCTTATCAAAGTATCAAAGACATCCTTCATAAAGGCAGAAAACAACTGCCCTAAAATCCATATGGAAGTAGGAACGCCCCAAAAAGAGTTAAAGCCATCCCAAGCAGTGAGGGCAAGGCTAGAGATGGAATGGTATCTTATGTCAGGTCACAGAGCCACAGTGACAAGATGTGCTGCCTACTCTGTCATAATTGACAAAATGTTTCCATAAGAACTGCTGTAGGGTATTGTCTTAATCAGTGATTGATGAGGGAAGGTCTAGCCCATTGTAGGTGGTACCACTCCTGGGCCAGTGGTCCTGGGTTGTATAAGAAAGTAGGCTGACGATGTAAGCAGCACCCTTCTATGGCCTCTGCATCAGCTCCTGCTTCCAGGTTCCTGCCCTGTTTAAGTTCCTGTCCTGACTTCCTTCAATAATGAACAGCAGTAGAAATATAAGCCAATTAAACCCTTTTCCCCAACTTGCTTTTTGGTTATGGCGTTAGAAACCCTAACTAAGACACAAAAGCAGCCTAGGACTGGATAAAAAGAATGCAGGCAGAGGGAATAGAACAGAAGATCCAGCCAGGTGGTGGTGGCGCACCCCTTTAATCCCAGCACTTGGAAGGCAGAGGCAGACGAATTTCTGAGTTCTAGGCCAGCCTTGTCTACAGAGTGAGTTCCAGGACTGCTAAGGCTACACAGAGAAACCCTGTCTTGAAAAAAACAAACAAACAAAAAACAAAACAAAACAAAAAAATAGAAGATCCAGAAATAATCTTATTCATCTACAGCCACAACATTTTTGACAAGGGTATCAAAAACACATGGGGAAAACACACACACACACACACACACACACACACACACACACACACACACACACAAACGCACGCACGCGCTCAGAGGCTTCACAATGTATATATTGTATGTAACAATGTCTGAGACTAGTTTAAGACATAGGCAAAGATTTTCTGCAATGGATTCGAATGCAACAGATTACAATGCCCAAACTGACTAATGGGATCACATGGAGCGGAGGAGCTTCTCACAGCAACGTGAAGTGAAAAGAGCCAGCAGGATGGGGAGTCTGTGTCCATCTACACAAAGGAGGAGTTAATGTCGAGCATCTACAAAGAACTGCTCAAAACAGACACTAAGAAACAAACACGTCATCCAATCAATAGGCTAATGAGTTGAACAGACCTCAAAGGAAGAAATACATATGGCCAATACATGTTTGAAAATGTTCAACATCATTACCATCAGGGAAATGCAAAAAGAACATATTAGGATGCTATCTCACCTCAATTAAACAAATGCAGATTAAAACCACATTGGGATTTCACCTCGCTCCAGAAACAGCTACAATGAAGAAAACCAACAGGATACAGATAAAGTACCCAGGTTTTACTAGTTGGTTGGTCTTATTTTTGAACAGGATCTCACAGTGTAACTTTGACTGGCCTAGCCTGGCCTAGCCTGTAACTAGGTAGACCAGGCTGGCTTTACAGAGATCTCGGCTGCAAAGGATCCGGAATACATTGTTAGTATTCCACTACCAAAATAACTTAGTAGTAAGTCAAGGCAGTAGAAGACCATCTTGATTTGAAATGGGAAGTACTAGAAGTTGTGGTACAGTAAATGAAATATTTTTTCTGCTGTCTTGTTACTTCTCTGAGATGTAGACTTTACATTTTAAGTGCAGTTGGCTCTGACTGAGACAGCCGTGAGTCAGTAAGGTGCTGGCATACACTGAAAAACTTAGTAGACTTAACATAAAAACCACATTCTTACACTTTTACAATTTCAATTAGGCAAAAACAAAACTCTTAAAGGAAAAAAAAAAAAGAAGCCACCTTAGCTTCTCTAATCACACTGCAGAGCAGGAAAGCACCGTGTAAGCCCCTGTGAGCCCCTGTGAGCCCCGTGTGAGCCCATGTGAGCGCCCACATGAGCCCCTGTGTGAGCCCCGTGTGAGCCCACATGATCCCCTGTGTGAGCCCATGTGAGTGCCCGTGTGAGCCCCATGTGAGCGGGGCTCGCTGACCTGGGAGTTCACTAAGAAAATGCTCCTGGCCCTCCATGTATGATTTCAAGGTCCATCTCCATGCCACAAAAAGGAAGCTTTCACAAGCTACTCCAACTGTCAGCTCTCTTTTGTGTTTAGGAAATGAAAACTAATGTAAATAACAGGGGAAAGACAGCCTCATCTCTGACTAGTTCAGAGCTCTGAGGTCACACATAAGAAGCAGAGTACAGACAGCCACAGACCCGGTCTTTAGAAATCTCTGTGGGCTGGGGGTGGGATGTGATGGAGCATTTGCCTAACACACATGTCCCTGAGTGCTATTCCCAACAAAATTAATTAAGTGACTAATTAATCAAAATCATTTCTTTTATGAATATTTATTATAAAAGTATTTTGACTCTGATGTAATCTGCAGTAACTGACTTTAAGAGAAATAATCAATTATATCTGTCAATTTTGACTTATGCTATTACTACCTAGGGAGCTAGTTTTAAATAGGGAAGGGAGGAGAGATAATATCTGGAATCAACTGTTATAATCTGACTGACTGGAACGTTTAGCATTTTTTATCTATACTGACATAAAATGTATTTGTTCACTGTTAAACCAAGAATGACTGTCAAAGGGAGCTGGAGAGATGGCTCAGTGGTTAAGAGCACCGACTACTCTTCCAGAGGTCATGAGTTCAATTCTCAGCAACCACATGGTGGCTCGTAACCATGTGTAATGGCATCCAATGCCCTCTTCTGGTGTGTCTGAAGGGAGTGACAGTATACTCAGATACATATAAAATAAATAAATACATCTTCAAAAAAAAGACTGTCAAAACAGATATTGATCAAATTTGTTATTTTGGAAAAGAAAGGCAGGAAACTATAACAAAAGCAAATAATTACAAAGTTTTAGTTTCTCCAAATAATTTCCTATCAAGTGTTGGTCTCTCAATTAAATTATCTCAATTTAAAAAAAAAAAAAAGAAAGACCTTACCTCTTTAAGTTTACTCCGAATTAAGTTTGCCGTTGTATTCAAGGAGTCATCCTGCAGATCTACTGTGGGAATACCTGGTAACTTAGGTCCAATCAAAACCTCAGTACTGCTTGTGTTTGCTTCAAGCAACGTTCCCAGTTCTCGATCATAGTCTCGCCGCCGTTTCCTCTCCTGCAGCTGCGTTGTCCTAGGCATGAACCTGCCAACTGCCTGTGAGGTAGCAATGGCCTCTTGCACACTAGAGCAAGGGACGGAGTTTTTGTAAGAGTTCATCCGTAGCTTTGGAGAAAAGGCACTGTGGTCTCGAGGCTTTGGCAGTACACCGTGGTTCCTAGCAGTACTACAGGAGACTGATGCCCTGTCCACATGTTCCCCAGGTGAACATGAGCTTTTGGAGGCAAAATAGCTTAAAGGGAGTTCACAAGAATAAGGAAGACAAGGCCTTGCGTTCACTGGAGGACTCTCAGGAGATGTGTTTAAAGCAGCTGTACCACACCCAGGCATAGGTGGATGGAAATCTTGTCTAGACTCTTTTGTTCCTTTCTGCTCTGGAACTGGTTTCTTCTTCACCATGTAATAGTCTTTGAAGTCAAGTTTTAAAAGTCGAGGGAAAGGGAAAGAAATCATTAATCAGTTTGATCATTCAGAATCTTGAAATTCTAAAAACAAACCTTAATATGCTAAGACCCTCTACTCCCAAAATGGTACTTCTAGAGCAGGGACTGCATTGGGAAGATTTAAAGGCTTTCTGAAAGATCCCATAGGATACTGTCAGGATTCACCTTTTCAGCTATCTAGAATGCCTCACATTTCCTCTGGAGCCACTTGAAAGACAATAAAACTTATTTTTACAATTCCCACTAACTGTAATCTTAGCGTCTCCATGCCATTGCAGAGAAAGCTTTTACAGTTCCGGGATACTCTACTATATGGATAAACCATGTTTACTTCATAATTGTGTCAAGAGAAACTCAGCTGGGCATGTGGGCCACCAAACTATAACAACTGGAAGTTCCCATGATGAGCAACACGTAGAACCAGTCTGTAAACCACAATTGCTTCTTGCTGCCTTAATATTAAACCTGGGCCACTTAGCCTGGGACACAGGCTTCAGGATTTGCTCCCTGTCTACTTTCCTAATCTCTCTCACTAAAACCTTGGTACTTTGGTTACTCTGTAGGACTTACAGCTCCTTAGATGTATGGGGGTGATTCAACAGTCTGTGTTTGACATGTAGCCTGGCTTACCTTGCCATCCTTTTAACCCTACTTCTGAATACCATTTACTACTATTCAACTATCTCTCACATCCCAGAGGCAATCTCCATGAATCAACACCTCTCCCTTCTCAGCAGAGACTCTACAGTGGTGCACAGACCAAAGCCTGTGGCTGAGCAGGAATTCTACAGTGACACACACACCTAGCAGTGCCTGATACACAGGAGGTGTTAACACAGACTTTCCATACCTTGGTTATTAGTAACTCTTGTAATATAAGCCTTTCTTTCTTGTAATTTTTTTCTAGTTTCTTCAACTGTCTCAAATTCTGGAGCATAGCACACATGAAGTAACCCTCCAAAGAAACTCTGTTCATCCATCTTTTTCTTAGCTACCCTAAAGAGAAATAAATACATAACATAAAGAGAACTCTAAAGAAATGCATAAGTTACATTGCTTAAAGACACAATTATTTTTACTATTTTTATTTCTGTGTGTATGTCTATATGTGGGTGTGTGCACATGTGAGTACAGTTGCCTGAGGAGGTCAGAGGTGATAGATTCCCTGGAGTTTCTGACAGTTGTGAGTCCCCTGACCTGGGTGCTGGGAGCCACACTCCAAATCTGACTCCTCAGGAATAGCAGTAAGTGCTCTTAGCTTTTGAGTTATCTCTCCAGCTCCCAGATGCATGGCTCCACCACCCACCCCAACCCCAAGACAGGGCCTCACTATATAGATCTGGCTGTTCTGGAACTTACTCTGTAGTTCAGGGTGGCCTCAAATTCACAGAGGCCTGCCTCTGGCTCCCAAGTGCCGGGATTAAAAGCATACACCACTACATCCAGAAAAAAAATTGAGAGCAAGAAGTGCTTGTGTGATTTGGGTACGTTTGGGAAACACTTGGGGCCAAAATGACAGCAACAGGAATAGAATTTTGACACGAGTTCTGCTTAACTTGTACATACCTTGCACTTTGTAATTTCACAAATTTAATGAGATAAACTTCCGTAAAGTCTTCCGCCGGGTACTCATCGAGAGCATTATACTGTTCAATCGCACCATACAGAGCAAATCGCTCAACTAACTCCTTCATGGCTCCCACTGCAGGAACGCCTTGTATCAGCAAGTACTGAGACTCCAAATTGATTGTATATACCTAAAGCCAGAGGACAGCGCGTTAAATGTACTCTTCAAACAAGCCTATGGCAACTCCGTCCTCCCACCCCCTTTTAAATGGAGCTTTGAAAACAAGAAGCACCCTGCTCAATCTGGTCTGCAAAACACACACACTAAACGGTCACTCTTTCTGCCTAAAGAATACCACACTCCACATAAGGGTATCTGACTAAACCACTTAACAGACGGCTTTTCCAAAAGCTGACTCCAAAGAGGTTAATGTAAACAGCCACTCGACACTCACCCAGGGCTTGTTCTGTGAGAAGCGCGATTGTAAACACACAAGATACAAAGCTAGAAATCGTGGGTTGGCGGTTTGGTAAGCAGTTAACCGAGGGTAATGATAACCTTTGGTACCGGGGCCTGGGTTCCTTGTGTCCCCTCCACTGAGAGCCGGACTTGACAGCATCCCCGCCAAGCCTTTATGGAGGCAGGCCCTGGGGAGCCAGTGCTCCTGCCGAGGAGAGAGAAGAACCCGAGTCACTCTACCTTGACCGCGCGAGGGCGTCGGCCCTCCCGGTATTTGGCTCGCGAGTCACACACAGCCGTCTGGACGTGGTGCTCGAATACGCCGCCAGGTTTCCCGTCACTGGATGCCATCTTGCCGGCTCCAGCCCCCCGCGCCAGAACAACATCCGCCAGCCGCGCTCCTCTGAGTCCAATCAGAGAGCAGGATGGGCCGGGCGTGCGAGGATTGGCTGGAGGATCGACCCCATCGACGATCGTCTCCTGAGAGCGAGAATTCGACGAGCGACGTGCCGCCCCCTAGAGCCTCGGAGGAGAGACCCGAGGGTGACAGCGGCCGGGCGTGGGAAGAGGGGGGCGGGCCCGATCGATGTTCTCGGGTTCCGACGGCCTGGCCTGACGGGAAGCGGGTGGACTCCGCTCTCCGGTGAGAGTTGAACCTTGGGACAATGTGGAGCGGCGATCGCTTAGCGGGTGCGGGGTCTGGGGGGGCGGTGGTGACGGTGGCCTTCACGAACGCTCGGGACTGCTTCCTGCATCTGCCGCGGCGCCTCGTGGTCCAGCTTCACCTGCTGCAGGTAACGCGCTGGCGGGACGCGGACACCACTGACGTCTTGTGGGACTAGGGTCCGCTGACACCTTTCCCTGCAGGGACATCGTCTGCCACTGACCCCGAGCTGAGGTGTGAGCGAGGGCCCCCTGCGGGCACGGCGTGGGGTGGCAGCGTGTGCATCCACACCACGGCTAGTGTATCCTCGGTGGGATTCCTAGTGCACCCCTTTAACTCGGTTAAAGCGACCTGAGCATGCTTGGATTCTGCCCCAGCATTCAGAAACGGCCCTCACTCAAGGATGGAAAGTTCTAGAGCGCTCTTACAGGTTTGCTTACAGGTTGCTAAAGCATTATCCTGCCAACTAGTAGTCGGTGCAGCGATAGAGGCGTTGAGTGGCAGACTTGGTTTGTAGATTACCAAGGTTTCCAACCCGTGCGAAAGGTTAATAAGATGATAGATAGCTCTCCCTGCTCGGGAGGACTTCGAACACAAGAATACGTGCGGCAGCGGGGTGGGGCGGGGAGGCGGGGTGACAAGGTGATGGAATTATTCACACCTCACACTTTCACCTCAGTAGCTAGGATTACTTGGATCTCAGCGAGCTGTCGCTGTCTGGATTCTGTCATGGTGTTTCAAGGCTATAAACCATCGGTGGAAATCCAGCATCCATGTTTTCCTAAGAGTGAGCACAAACAGACTCTCTTAGTTTGAGTGTATTCATGGGGTTAGACTATTTGAAATCTAAAACCCTAGGTGCATGGTACCTGAACACTGGCTATTAAAAGAAATATGCAAGAGTTTGAAATGACTTCAACTATTCCACCTTTATTTCCTCTTTGCTACATTTTTCTTGCTTTTACAGTCTGCCTATTAAAACACACCAATTTCATCAGAATCACTCTTATTGTTAGTTTAGCTTCACCAAATATTCTCTAACTGTCTGGTTTGCTTTCTGGTGTCTGAAAGGAATCAGTCACTGTCACCAAATTCCAGCTTGGATCATTATTCCCCGTCATTTCTGATGGAGATTTTTCAGTGTACTTTCAAATCTCAAATTACTGAGTTTATAGGAATAAGCTCACCACTCCATGAGTTTAGAAAAATGCTTCCTTACGATTGCTAAGAATTTGATCCTGACAAGTTGTTGCTCTCTTGGATTCATCACTGTTTAGGAATTACATAGTCTTGGCCTTTATTGTTATTATTATTATTATTATTATTATTATTATTTGAGATGTGAAGAAGTAAAATACTAAACATTTGGATTAAGTCTTGCATGCTTATATCTAATCTTTATTGTTTATGGAAATGTGGAACTATATACACATGTGGTTTTCCTGTACTAGTTTTGTGTAGTAGTACTATGACTTTTGTTTAGAGGTCATTACTTTTAGCAGTTAATTGGTATGATACCATAAACTGACCATAATTTATATAACTGCTCACCATGAATAACTTTTGAACTCAACTTTTAGAAATTTAAAGTGACAGCTATGTTTTACTGAAACAGTAAAGTGTTGCTGCTTATGGATCGTATGGTTATTTAGAATTCCCAAAATAATTGTCTTACTCAGGTTTTCTACTGCTGCGATGAAACACTGTGACCCAAAGCAAGTTAGGGAGGAAAGGGTTTATTTGACTTACACTCCACATTGTAGTCCATCATTAAAGGAAACCAGGATAAGAATTCAGGCAGGACAGGAAACTGGAGGCAGGAGTTTGTGCAGAGGTCATAGAAGGGTGCTGCTTACTGGCTTGTTCTCAATGGCTTGCTCAGCCTGCTTTCTTATAGAACCCAGGGCTACTAGCCCAGGGGTGTTACCACCCACAGTTGGCTGGCCCTCCCCCATCAGTCACCAATTAAGAAAATGCCTTACAGGCTGGCCTGCAGCTGGATCTTATGGAGATATTTTCTTAGTTGAGGTTCCCTCCTCTCAGATAACTTAGCTTGAATCAAATTAACAAGGGCAGTGGTGGCACACACCTTTAATCCTAGCACTTGGGAGGCAGAGGCAGGTGGATTTTTGAGTTTGAGGCCAGCCTGATCTACAGAGTGAGTTCTAGGACAGCCAGGGATACACAGAGAAACCCTGTCTCAACAAAACAAAACAAAACAACAACAAAACAAAAAAAAACTACCCAGGACAAATTGGCCTAGGAGGTATAGATAATTATGAAAGCAGAAGGGTTCATGTGTTGGGAATTAATAGGCTGAATTTCTCATTTGAGCTGAAGTCCTAACTATGTAACAGGGACACACAGTTAGTGGGAGGAAAGAGTTACAACAGTGACCTTTATCTGATTTACCTCAAGGTTTTCAGAGTCCAAATATTCTGGTTCTTAAACTTACTGAACCAGAATCTATGAGGAACAGATTTTCAAAAGATATAATAAGTCTCCAGGTTGCTTACATGCACAGAGTTGAGAACCGTGGCCATAGAACAGGAAAGGATAGCAGCGAAAGGACCTGAGTTATCTAGGTCATTTCCCTACTCTGGAAGCCTGAGGCAGATTTCATCTTCACGAAGCTAACTTGTGCTCTTGTCTGCCCCGTGTCAGCGCCACTCGCCTGCCACTGTTTCTCATCTGACTGGAGTGAGATACTCCTCACTGCTCTTTTGCTGGTTCTATGCTCACCCCCCTCCAAAGTCTCCTTCCTTTCATATAAGTCCAGGTCTTTAACAAAAGTATAATCCTTCTCCCACATAGCTCTGTGGTTGCCCATGACTGTGTATGTTTCATTTGTTACATACTATTTTGTTTCAAACATGTCTTCCTTTGTTCATTCAGAGTCCTTATTTAAGGACTGGGTACCAAGTAGACATTTAACTTAGAAGTTCTCAGTCACACTGGTCAACCCCTTTTACTTCTTGCTAGGTTTTCTATTATTGTCGGGTCTGATTATGTAGCCCTGGCTGGCTTGGAACTCTTTATGTTGATCAGGCTGGCTTTAAACTCACAGAGGCCCACCAGCTTCTGCCTCCTGAGCATTGGGATTAAAGGTGTGAGCCACCATGCCTGGTCTGTAAGATACATAAGGCCATCATGACCCCTGTTCACTAGTTAGGAGTAGTGTCTCTCATTGTAACACCTCAAACCATGTCCTTGAGGGACACAGTCACTCTCAGGTAAGAAGCACTGCTTACAGTCATTCTCTGTATATTTTAAGCTCAGCATATGCTATGATTGCAACAGAAAAATGATTCCTACTGAAATCAAATGCAGAAAATAGATCTACACCTCACCCAGACTTTCCTTGTGTTAGCAAGAGATAGCCCAGGCCTTAGACCTAGGCACTCCTGAGGCATTTGAATGTATAGTCACCTGATTGTTTCTTCCTTGGTGATGCTGATAACACAGTGTGGGCCAAAGTCAACAATCAGTGCACTTCTTGATTACATTCATTCCTGAAGGCTCTGTTCTATAACTTCCATCTATCTGAAGGCCTCTGTGGTTCTAATGAAAACCAATGTACCAATCAGCTTAGAACATTAGTTTGCCAAACCTCACTGAGTGCAGCCCATGACACTGTCTGTGCAGCCAGTAATGACCTTTTGACCAAAACCAAATGACTGAAATGTTTTTCTTGTCTGATAAAGTTGATTTTTTTTTCTTTTGTTTTCCCAGTAGCCTAGTAGATCAATGTTTTAGACATTTCAGGATGTACTTTATATTTCTTTTCTTTTCTTTTTTTGTTTGTTTGTTTTTGTTTTTCGAGACAGGGTTTCTCTGTATAGCCCTGGCCGTCCTGGAACTCACTTTATAGACCAGGCTGGCCTCGAACTCAGAAATCCACCTGCCTCTGCCTCCTGAGTGCTGGGATTAAAGGCGTGCGCCACCACGCCCTGCGGGTATATTTCTTTCTTTAATATATGTCTCTGGTTTGAAAGCTTTCTTACAAAATAGGGGGCACTGAGTTGTGGTATCAGCAACTTATGAAACCACCTAAAAAAGTGCATGGGCTCTGTTACCTTTGCCCTTGTCACCTAGACAGTGACCCAGGACTTGTGACTCCAAAACCAGGGCTGGCTTTTGCTTCATCAAACTGTGTTTAGTTGAATTGAGCTTTGCCAGCAGAAACAGTTGCATCATGGCTTGGAAACTGTGAGAAAAATTATGCAGCTAAAAGACGAACAGTGGCTTTTGTTTTGTACTTTGTTCTTTCGAGACAGGGTTTCTCTGCGTAGCCCTGGCTGTCCTGGCACCCACTGGGTAGACCAGGTTGGCCTGGACCCCAGAGATCTGCCTGCCTGTGCTGGGATTAAAGGCGAACAGTGACTTTCTTGTGTACAGAAGTTTACTAGTGAGTGTGTTTGAGAGCCGTGGTGCCTAAGACTCCTGTGTTCTTTGCTATTTGTTCCGTTTAAAGAAACACGGAGTGCTGAAATTTGATATAAATGAGAGTTTGGCTTCACTATTTTAAGGTTAATGAATTTATTTTGAAACGAATTTCATAAGGCTTAAGCTTCCTGAGGTACCAAGTCTTCAGGGCTTTTCATCAAGGTTCTTGCTGATGTTTCTAAGAAGTGGTAAGTGTGTGGAGTGCTTGTGATATAATGGCAGATGGGGAGAGCATATGACATCCCGTCCATACCATATAACATGTAAATGCATGAATCACTGACTGAAAAAGTCATAGCAAGACGCATACAGAACAGTTCATATGATTGTATTTCCCTCCAAGTGCACATATTTCCCAAGGTTCCTATGTGGATAATTTTGTTTTTGTTTTAAATCACAACCCTCCTGCCTCAGCCTCCCCATCTGTGCTAGGGTGACAGATGCAGAATCATCCCTGACAGTACAAGTCTTTCACCGTAGAGGGCTTTGGTCCTTCAACGCTCAGCCACAAGTGTACAGATTATGTTATTTTCATGTTCTGCTGGTCTAACAGATTTCTAATTTTAAGGACTTATTTTTAATTACCTGCATGTACTGAATCCCCAATAGGCTTAAAGTGCAAGTAGTTCTCTCTCCTCATCATAGAACCGTCTCTCTGATCCGTTTCAACTATATGCTTCTATAGTTTTATGACCTTTAGTTACTTATTCGTTTTGTTTTTTGAGACAGGGTCTTACTGTATAGCCTTGGCTGGCATGGAGCTCACTCTGCAGACTAGGCTGGCTTTGAACTCAGAGACTAGTCTGCTCCTACTTCCCAAGTGCTGGGATTAAAGGCATATACCACCATGCCCAGCCAGTTTTATGAACTTTAAAAATCATTAATGAACTGCATAATGCAATATTTTCAGGAAGTCACTAATAGTTCCCTCTAGGAACATGGGCCCGCCTTTACATTTACCTTTTTTAATTTTTGTACTTTTAACATGTGTATTTATTACTTTTTAAATAAATCTCTTGATCAGTAAGAGATTAAATACCCCAGCTGATAGTTTCAAAAGTCTAAACTGTGTTGTTTTAGATCTTTATATTTTAATTATTTTATTAACTATATAAGCACTTTTCCTGGGTGTATATAATGTTTTTTCTTCTTACATGCATACTGAAAGCCTGTGTAACTTCATCCAACTACCTATGGCATTTTGAATTATGAATCCTTTGAATCAATCCGTAAGGCTGTCATAAGACTGTGAACATACTGGTTTTGTAGAGAGCGTTGCCAGAGGATGTTTAAAATAATTATTTTAAATAGTTTTTTTAAATTACCAATGTGAATAAAGAATGCTTTAACTATCTCTAGCACTTTTTTTTGTTTTATGTATTATAATAGTTGCTTATCTGAATCCAGAGGAAAAAAACCATAAGAACTTACAACCCCGTTTTCTCTCTCATTGTTTGGACAAATAGAATCAAGCTATAGAAGTGGCTGGGGATCACCAGCCTACCTACCTGAGCTGGGTGGAAGGCAGGCATTTTAATGATCAAAGTGAAAATGTGGCAGAAATTAATAGACAAGTTGGCCAGAAACTTGGACTCTCGAGTGGGGATCAGGTAAGTACAATGTGTGACCGCGGTCACTTCTTTTTAATGTCACATCCTGAGGTGAGGTCATTCATATGCTCTTATAACCAGGCCAAGATACTCAAACTAACTATAGTTTGTTAAGTCAGTGTTTAACACGCCTCCCACATGACTTTGTATTCTAGTTGCTTACTTTCTAGTCAATTTTTTGTGAAATTATTTTTTCTTTTGAGTGTTGGGTTTTCTCCTTATTTTAGAATTTCATTTTAGTTCTTGTCACAACGGTTTTACTATTTATTGTGTGTGTATGTGTATGTGGTGGGATGGGGGATGGGGAGTGGTGGGGCCAGGAGGAGGTCACATGCAGGAATCCATTCTCTCTTAGCTGCTGAGCCATCTCTCCAGCCTGTCCATCCTACTTATTGAGACAGGGTCTTTCATTGAACCTAGAGCCTGATAGTTTACGGAGCCTGGCTGGCCAGCGAGCCTCAAGAACCTCCTCAGTGCTGGGATTATAGGAGCCATTTCTTACGGCTTTTACTATGTGAGTACTCTGAGTCCAAACTCAGGCCCTCACGCACACATGGCAAGCGCAGACTGGGCTGTCTCCCCAGCCCTTGGAGGCTTCCATGTTTAACAGGAAAATGACCTTAGAAGTCACCAGTGCCTTGCTTTGCCAACCTATCTTTGCCCAAGATTTCCTAGCACAGTCCAGTGGCAACAGCTCTGGGCAGGAGCAGCTCCCTGGGGTGGATTCTGATGTCTCCTTTAGACCTCTGAACATTCCTCCTTGCGTCTCATTTTCACATGCTTCTCACTTGCCTTCCTTTCTGCAGACTCTTTGTATCCTACCAGGAAGACTCCCAAAGAACGCGCCCAAGTCCCCTTGCTAGCCTGGGGAGTACTCATGTCCTGGTGGGTGGGAGGTGCTCTCTGTTTCCTCATGCCCATCCTACCCAGACTGTGTCACATGTGATCACTTGTGTCTGTAATCCCAGCTACTCCAGAGGCTGAGGCAGGAGAATCTTGAGTTCAAGGCCAGCCTTAGCAGTGTAGTCAGATCTAACCAAAAAAAAAAAAAAAAAAAAAAAAAAAAAAAGGAAGGAGAAGCTGAAGAGATGGCTCAGTGGTTAAGAGCACTAGCTGCTATTCTAGAGAACCCAGATTAATTCCCAGCACCCATATGGCACCTCACAACTGTCTATAGCTCCAGTCTTCTTTCTTGGAACATCTTTATTTATTTTTGAAAATGTGTTGTACTTGGATGTTCCTTTGTTCTGTAGTTCATTGTGAAAGTTTTTTTTTCCTAAAATACTGAGTATATCAAGGCCTAGCTAAGAATAAGTACTTAATATTTGTTATCTGAGACATGGGGGGCCGGGGGCAGAGAGAGACAGAGACAGTGAGACAGAATCTTACCTAAAGAGAGAACTTATTTTCTAGAGACAGGATAATCTTATGAAAGTAATATTTTATTTCTTATTTCTCCAGGTGTTTCTCAGGCCATGTTCCCATGTGGTATCTTGCCAACAGGTTGAGGTGGAGCCTCTCTCAGCAGATGACTGGGAAATACTGGTAAAGGAAAATGAAGTGTTTTCTCACTGTAAGGTTGAATGACATATAAGCACCAGTTGATAGATTTCACTGGGCTTCTCTATGTATTCTGAGTTAGTTCATATTTTAAGGATGACTTGGTGGAGATATAGTGTATAATATGAGAATCACAGATGAGCTAACTGTGCTGTGGTTGGGACTTATTTATTTCAGTTATTCCAGACAGGGTTTCTCTGTGTAGCCTTGGCTGTCCTGGCACTCAATCTGTAGACCAGGCTGGCCTCGAACTCAGAGATCCCCCTTCCTCTGCCTCCCAAATGCTGGGATTAAAGGTGTACACTACCAGCACTGGAAGTGTGGTAGTGTGGAGGGGTGTGTGTGGGGTGGGGGAAATTAACTTTAAATAGACTTTAGTGTCTCTTGACACAGAAACAAAACAACAATGGCTAGCTGAGATATTGGATCTGCCATATGTATCCCATAGCACCAAGTATACTTCAACTATAACAAGAAACTTTAAAATAAAAAAGAGTAGAGATTCCATCCATATGGAAGGATCTGAACACAGCGTGATCTGACCTTGCTCTCTGTTGCTCTAGGAGCTGCACGCCATTTCCCTTGAACAGCATCTTCTAGATCAGATTCGGATAGTTTTCCCCAAAGCCGTTGTTCCCATCTGGGTTGACCAGCAGACCTACATATTTATCCAGATCGGTAGGTGATGCTGTAATATTTGCTGTCAATCCCTGCACTAGAGTCCCAGGTCTGAAGCAGAGGCGAACGTGTACTAATGGGCTCTGTTTTCTACCCAGTCGCTCTGATGCCAGCTGCCCCTTATGGAAGGCTAGAAACTAACACCAAACTCCTTATTCAGCCAAAGACACGTCAAGCCAAAGAGAACACATTTCCAAAAGGAGATGCACACAGACAAGTTCATAGTTATGGGCGAGAACAGACAGCATTGTCAAAGGAATTACAAACCAAGCAGCTTCATAAGAACTCAGAGGGTGTCACTGCGTCTAATGGAAGAGACCCAGAAGTCCCAGGTGACTCGTTGAAGCCACGCTGGTGGGCTATGCTAGGAAGCATGTTTTCCTTTGGGCCTGACAAAAAACAGGAGTCAGCCTGGGGCTCGTTGGAACTCAGTGCTTTCAAAAGCATGCAGTCACAGACTGCCCCTCTGGACAGTATTTTCAGAGTATGCCAAGTCCGGCCTCCTAGTGCACGTAACACCGCCGCTGCCTCTGTGTTTCACAAACACTGCACCGTCCATGTATTTCCGTGGGACCAAGAATATTTTGATATGGAGCCCAGCTTTACTGTGACCTATGGGAAACTAGTTAAGCTACGTTCTCCAAAACAACAGCAAGACAAAAGTAAGCAGGGTGTCCTGCTGCCTGACAAGGAGAAGCAGCTGTCGGGGTCTCCAGATCATAAGCAGATCGGCTCCGACCGCAGCGAGGAAACTGCCGAGGCCCGTGTGCTGAAGGTAGTCTGGAATGGGCTCGAGGAGCTGAAGAATGCCACAGAGTTCACCAAAAGTCTAGAGCCTCTCCACCGTGGGAAAGTCTGGGTCAGTACGCGGTTATAGTGTGGGGAGAAACGTGTGGCTTGATCTTCCCCAAACTTTGGATTACAGTAACATATATAAACTGAGGACCAACAGGAATTAGTCTCTGAAAGTCTCCGTGTGGAGTCAGCAGTGTCCCCAGTCCCTCTTTAATCTCTTAGTGCTCACCAATACTTGGGCAAATGAGAATTTGGGGGGCATTGAAGTGATGCTTAAAAACATTGTTGCGTTTGCAGAGTACCTGGGTTTGATTCTCGGCACTCACACGGTAGCTCATAACCATCTGTAACTCCAGTTCCAGGGATCCCGTATCCTCTTCCGGCCTCCGCTGCCACCAAGCATGCTTGTGAAGAACAGACATGCAGACAGGCAGAACACACACATAAAATAAATCTAAGAAAATGTTTAAAGAATTTTTGATCATATTTATTGAGATGAACTTTATAGTGTACAATTTACTGTGTGTGCAAGTTGTTTTTAGTATAAGATGGTGTGATCATTGCAATAATCTCATCTTAGAATATTTTTATTAATGTGGGTGTAAGTTTTACCATTTACTTTTTGGATCGAACTATACCCATGGCAGATTGTGATTAGGTTTGTCTACTCTAGCTTTCTCAGTGGTTCACAGCTTTCACACACAAACACACTGTTGCTAGTCTTCATGTTTATGTCTCTCCCAAACCAATATGTTGAAATCCTTCCCACAAGGTGACTGTGTCAGGACATGAGACCTTTGGGGTGATTAGGTTACAAGGATGAAGGGTCCAGTGCAACTAACCTCATCATGGAGGTGCCTGCTCTGACTCCTCCTCCTCCTCCTCTGCCCAGTGAGGACACAGCAAGAGTGACCTCACATGCATGCCTGTGAGGAGAGCCTCGCCAGCACCAACCCTACCATGCCAGTGCCTTAACTGTACACATCCCAGTTTATAAACCAAGGATGAATGCCTGTTGTCTATAAGTTACCAAGCACACGGTATTTCGGTTAAAGTGGTCAGGCTAAAACAACTATGAATCACTATGATATGATTGTGTGATGATGTTTATAATTTCACTTGAATTTAGAGAAAGTAATATCAGTATTTAGGCTATGAAATACCTTAATCAGTCTTTGAATGTATTTATATTCTTTTTAAATTGCAGATTCCAGATGACCTGAGAAAGAGACTAAATATAGAAATGCATGCAGTAGTCAGAATAACTCCACTGGAAACCACACCCCAAATCCCAAGATCTTTGAAATTACAACCTAGAGAGGACCTAGTGAGTTCAAACCTCTGCTGTATCAAAATTCTTCTATGGATGGTGCAGAATTTAGAAGTTACATAACATGGCGTTTTAACCATTCCCGGGGAACAGTTCAGCTGATGGATGAACTGTATTCAAAATGTTGTGCGCTGCATCCGCTGCTACCTTTTCCAAGCCATTTCTCTCCCTGCAAACCAAAAACTTAGCTGTTAGACAATGACTCCCATCCCTTCCTCCCATCTCCTGACAGCCTGCTCTATGTTCTGAGATTATTTATTCCAGATATTGTGTAGAAGTGGAGTCAGACAGTATTTGTCTTGTGTATCTGACTTACTTCATTTTACATAATGTTTTCAAGGTCTCTCTCTATTGTGGCATACATCAGAACTTCATTCTGTCCTCTAGTGGATAATACTTCATTATATAATTGTCTGTCCATCCAAATAGTGATGGACTTATGTGGCTTCTTCTTGTTGGCTCTTGTGAGTCATGCTACAGGAAGCAGTGGAATACAAGTGTCTATTTGAGTAGTTTCTATTCCTTTATATATATACCTAGAGGTAATATGATAGATTTGTGGGCCAATAACTATGTTTAATTTTAGAAGCAAAGAAATTGTTAGTAAGCAAATGTGAATGTATCAGTGCAAAGATTGGTATTCTGTCTTTTTTTTTTTAATTGATATTTTGGAGGTGAGAATGGAGATGGGTTGGGAGAGTGTTTGTCTAGCTTGAACAGAGTCTGTGTTTGACCCCCAGACGAGTAATCAGGAAAGGTGGTACCTACCTGTTAATACCAGCACTTGGCAGGTGGAGGCAGGAGGATGAGAACTTCAAGGTCATCTTCAGCACCACAGAGTTCAAGGCCAGCCTAGCTGCATGAGAAGATGGGGCCTTTTCTTAGTTAGCCTCCATTTGGTAGTGATCAGCTTCTAAACTGGTGACTATATGAAGAAACAGAACAGAACCAGACCTGTCTGAGAAATGGGAGAGCGCAGGCCTACTGCACTGGGAAAACAGTCTTCAGTATTTTCTATATGTTTTGTATGTGTGTGTACACACAGTGTGTGTACATGTGGGCATGCAGGTGCATGTGCTCATGTGCACAGCATGTGGTGGGCAGAGGATTGATTACCCCTGCTGCCACTCCTCAGATGCCGTCTACTTAGTTTTCTGAGCCATGGTCTCTCATTGGCCTAGGACTTGGCAAGTACACTTAGCTAGCCCTGGGATCCGCCTGTCTCCACCCCAAGGCTGGGACTGCAGTTTAAAGTTGTGAAGATTGAGCTCGCTCCAGTGCTCATGTTTGAAAACTCATTCCAACCCTATATGAATCTTTATTATTCTACTAATGTTACTGAGCGTCATTTATTGTCAGATGAGTTCTTAAGAACTGAATTTTAAAACTTTAAGAATTAGCAATGGTTTTCTTATAGTTTATTTTAGAGCTTTGAACAATGAACACTCTACTCATTTAGTATATAACTAGACTGTGGTCCACATTAAGAAAAGGGACAGTGGCGTGAACATATACACTATTTAATTTTCTCATGGACTGGGAAGGTGGAAGGCACTCATGGTGGTTAGCCTGCTGTCAAGGACCTAGGCTCCGCATCATTTCCTCTCCTGCTGTCCTTGCTTGGCTGTGATTTGGCTCCTTTAGATACAGCATGCTGGCAGTGAGTCTGAGTGTCCTGTCTGAGTTCTGTGGACCAGTAGAGCGAGTCAAGGCCCAAGCGTCCTTGCTGAGTTTCTTTACCTTTGACTGGGAAGAGAGGCTCTCCGCGGCTGCTGACCACGCCGCCGGCCACAGCGAGGCCACATACACTCCACATGGTTTGGTATTTGTGTCGCTGGGCAGACAGGAAAAGATCACTTACCACTTTTGCTGTGCATACAAATGGTTCCTCCATGGCTGAGGAATGCAGCCATCACAGCAGATCACGCACCAGCGTGTAGAATCTGAACATCCTGTGCTGGTTGTATCTGGTGAGATGTTATATGTTGCTGGGAAGGCGTGCTAAAGTACGTGTGTTAAGGTCAAGGTGAACATTAGGGTACTTGATTTACTTTTCTGTCTTTTTCTCTGGCAGCCTGAAGACGTCAATGAAGAAGATGTAAAAACCGTGTTCTCATCTTGGGTACAGCAATCTGCTACCACAATGCTTCCTTTGGTAATATCAAAGGAAGAATGTATTAAGCTGGAAATTAAAGATGGTGGGTAAAAGTGTGATTTTGTTCTTCCTATGAAACAATTGTAACATCTAAATAGTTTTTAAAATTGTTTTTCCAATTTGTGTCACACACGAACAGTGAAACGAAACCGTGTTCTCTGTGTCGAAGAATGTCTTTAACTTAAATAAGTTTTAATATTTTGAATCAAATTATTTCCTCTCAGTTTCAGTTCTAACTCTTCGTTTGTTACTTTCTTCTTAATAGGGTTGAAAGAGTTCTCGCTGAGTATAGTTCATTCTCAGGAAAGAGAAAAGGAACAAGGAAAATCTGTTTTTCTGTTGAGTCCCATTCTGCTGCAGAAGATCTCCGTCCAGGTAATTATATACTATTGATGTGGAATGAAGTGATCGATGCTTGTTAGCTGCGACTAGTAGAGTCTGAGTTTCTGTCTGGAAGCGTACATCCAGGAGTAGATCAGAAAGCACATGAGAAGAGTAGGAATAACTTGATTTTAAATACTTTATAATTTATCTAAGCAAATTACTGATTTATCTTAAATGTAAACATTAGTTAAGCACAATTAAATTTCAGATTTTCCATTGCTTATGTAAACCGGTAAACAAGTCATTATTGAAAGTTCTATGTGTTAAACAAATGGAGATTTAGTTTTAGAGGACTGAATTTTTTTTTTAGATTTATTTATTTATTTATTTTATGGATATGAGAATTACATGTACACCTCCATGCCAGAAGAGGGCATCAGATCCCATTACAGATGGCTGTGAGCCATCATGTGGTTGCTGGGAATTGAACTCAGGATCTCTGGAAGAGCAGTCAGTGCTCTTAACTACTAAGCCATCTCTCCAGCCTGATTTTTTTTTAAAGCTCATATTTTGGGGCCAGTGAGATGGCTCAGTGGGGATATGTGTTTGCCATACTAGCCTGGTGACCTGAGTTTCATTCCTGGAAGCCATGTAAAAGCTGGAAGGAGCGAGCCACCACCACCAAGGTTGTCCTCTGACCTCCTCTGTGCACTTGGGCCACCTCTTCATTGTAGTGTGCCTGCACACACACCTCAAAGTTGTTCTTGATTTCGACATGTGTACATGAACCAACTCCTCATTGTAATGTGGGCGTGCACATATACACATACACTCCAAAGTTGTCCTCTGACCACCACATATGCACATGAGCCACCTCTGCATTGAAATGCACACACACACACACACACACACACACACACCCCAAAATCATCTTCTGACTTCCACATGTGTCCTGCAGCACCTGATCCACCTTCATATTGCAGTGTAAGCATGCAAATAATGTCATGTTTTTAATTCATACTCTCACACGCCCTTTTGCTATATTGTCTTGGCAGTTGTTACCGTCTCTGCTCACACTGCTTTCTTGCAGAGGTGTCTTAGCACCGACGCTTTTAGACTATTGCTTTCCTCCTTGCTGCGGTGGGATTGAAGCCGGTCCCGCTGCTTGGAAGTCGAGTGGTTTGGACCTAGACTGTCTCCTTATCTCTGAAATGTGATTGAGGGGCTTGCCCTTCAGAAAGGGGGCAAATGTAAGAGCCGGGGGAAGAACAGTTGCGACACAAACACCCGTAGTGTGTCACCAGACAGCTTCGGTCTCTGTGCTGTGAGCATCTGTGTGCGTGAGAACCTGGTCGTCAGGGTGTCTCAGGCCATGTCCGTGGTGCTCAGCATCTCCTTTCTCTGTTAGCACAGTTGGTGATTCTTTTTGCTGGGACTCGGGAAACAAACAAAAGACTTAACCTTGAAATGTAAAACTGGCTTTTCCTTGCTGCTGTAGGTCCTTCTGGAGCCCATGATGAGAGAAGAGCAGAGTGCGGAAGTTGACTTTCTTCTTCCCTCTGTAACGCTGAGCTCTTTGGGGTAAGAGCTTATGGTCAAATGAGTGTGTTCACAGGCTGCTTTGGGTGCTCTCTCGGGCAGCTCCTGTACAAGTGTTAAGTGGCCAGGAATGCCAACAATAAGGAGATAATTGCCAAGGATTGAATCTGTCCTCACACATCGGTTGGAAGGTGACCTTGTCGCCTTAGGGAGGTGGTTTTATTAGAGACTCGCCTTTGAGAATTGACTTGTGAGACGAAAGCTAACCAAAATCGCCTGATTATTGTACTTGACCAAAACAGTAGTGGTCAAAACCAATAAAAGCATCTTAATAGCTAAATCTAAAATACTGGCTCAGTGGTGAAAAATATTTCAAATTAAGTTATTCCTTCACTTTTTAATTATAATAGTGAGCAATTTTTTTCATCTTTTCAGAAAATCGAACCTGAAAAAGAAGCCCTCTTAGTTTCTTTATTGTGTGCTATGAGTGGCAGCCATAGAAGCATTTGCAGAGAGCTTCCGTGCTTATACTGGGTGTGAGAGCGTTTGACTGCTCTAGTGAAAGATTAAACCTTGAAGAGGTGCAACCGTGTGCATTAATAGGGAGCGAACTCTCTTTGGATTCCACTTTCAAGAGTTTTGTTCCCTTTGTGTTCTCATGAACAAAATCATTGTAGAAATCAAGAAATAGTATAGATTCAAATTTTGTCTAAGACAGAGTGAAGCTAGGTCTCAGAGGGAAAGTTCAGAGATTGCCCAGTAAGCACTCCCAAGGCAGCAAAGTCTGTGATAGTATTGATTACCAAACTGAAAGCGCCACGAGGGTGGGAGCGTCGAGGTGTGCTAACAGACCCCACAAGCAACCGTTAGTGTCGCACAGCGTCTGAAAGCTGCACATCAGAGACAGCCTGCCACCATTAGCCTAAGTAAAGGAAGCTCTAAGACTTTCCTCCTAAAACCTTGCTAACCATCCCAGGAAAGAAGGCTTCGGCCTTTTCTAGCTAGGTTTTCCTTGCTACGGTCTTCATCACATAAGGATGTCTGTGTTTTGCAGTGGGGTGAGTGCCTTAGGTGTGTCTGCAATGGAGCACATCACTCACAGTCTCCTGGGACGCCCGTTGTCTCGGCAGCTGATGGCCCTCGTCGCAGGACTTAGGAATGGCGCTCTTTTGATCACTGGAGGAAAGGTATCCAGTTAAAATGTGCTCCTCCTCACTAGTGCTCCTCCTCACTAGTGCTCCTCCTCACTAGCTAGTAGCATTTCATGCTTATGTCTTTTGATTTTGCATATGTATTTTTATAGAACCTTTAATGGGTGGTGTGTGCCTATTAGGTATTAGGGAAGTAATCATGAATTCATATACCCTCTCTTGTCTTAGCTAGGGTTCTAGTGCTGTGAAGAGACACTCTGACCACAGCAACTCTTGGAAAGGAAAACATTTCACTGGGGCTAGCATACAGTTTCAGAGGTTCAGTCCATTATTATGATTTGGAGCATGGCAGCATGCAGGCAGACATGGTGCTGGAGAAGGAGCTGAGAATTCTACATCCTGACCTAAAACCAGCAGGAGACTGTGAGCCACACTGAGCAGAAGCTTGAGCACAGCAGGCCAACCAGGCCACACCTCCAACCAGGCCACACCTCCTAAGAGTGCTCCTCCCTATGGACCAAGCATTCAAGCACATGAGTCTGTGGGGTCCGCTCCTATTCACACCGGCACACCTCTCAATCGCTTTTCTGTGCCAATTGATAAGATGATATGATTTTAGTAGTTAGCCTTCTGTTAAGGTTGTTGATAGTGATTGGTATATTTTTAAAACTAAGTCCCACTTGGTTGTGGTTACTTGTACTTACTAGCATTCTGTTTGCATTTATGGGAGACTCTAGTCTGCAGCTTTGTGTTGTCCTGTCTTGTCTAGTCGTACAGTCAATGTGATGGTTTGACTATGCTCGGCCCAGGGAGTGGCACTAGGAGGTGTGGCCTTGTTGGAGTACATGTGTCACTGTGGGCATGGGCTTTAATACCCTTGTCCTAGCTGCCTGGATTCAGACTTCTCCTGTTTGCCTTCAGAACAAGATGTAGGACTCTCAGCTTCCCCAGCACTATGCCTGACTGGATGCTGCCATTCTCCCACCTTGATTATAATGAACCTCTGAACCTGTAAGCCAGCCCCAAATACATGCTTTATTGATAAAAGATTCTTAATGCCTTTGTAGAGCACTGGAGCTGTGTTCCCAGCAGCCACAGTGGGTGGCTCACAGCCACCTGTAAGTCCAGCTCCAGATGATACAGTGCTCTCTTCTAACCTCCACAGGCATCTGTACACACGCGCACGCACGCGCACACACACACACACACACACACACACACACACCTGTAAGTCCAGCTCCAGATGATACAGTGCTCTCTTCTAACCTCCACAGGCATCTGTACACACGCGCACGCACGCGCACACACACACACACACACACACACACACACACCTGTAAGTCCAGCTCCAGATGATACAGTGCTCTCTTCTAACCTCCACAGGCATCTGTACACACACNCACACATACACACACACGCACACATACACACACACACACAAACACACATTTTAAAAAGTCTTATATATAATCTTTAAAAATAAACAGTGTAGTCTTGGTGAATCATAGTGCTTTTACAATTATAGACATTAAAATTTCTTCATTTCTCTTCACTCCATTTAAATAACTCTTCTTGTTGGTAGTCTAGTTTCTTTTTCCTATTTTATGTAAATATGGGAACTATTCTTCGTCACTCTTTAATGACCATATCATCCTGGTAAAATATTTATTCTTGAGAAGCCTTGTCCCACTGTCTACAAAAGCAGACTTTTGAAGTCCCCCCTAGAGTACCATAGCCAGTAGATAGAAGAACAGAGGTCCTGGGCTTACGTGTCAACTTTGTAATGTGTTTATTATTGTTTAAGTTTTGTTTCTCATCTGTGTTTATGGGACTAGCCTCACTTAAGGGAGAGGAAAAAAATGCAAAAAAAAAAAAAAAAAA
>NC_034591.1:459121-460208 GCF_900095145.1 Mus pahari
TAAAACTTCATTAATATTTTGGTTCTGCTTTTTACATTTATAATAGAATACTTAGAAGGATGAAAACATTTGATGTAGGGTAGACTTTTCACCTGAGATCCCCCACCTTTTTTTACTAAGTATACTTGTTTTTAATCTTTACAAATTATTTTAGAATGAAAAAAAAAAAAAAAACAAAGCTTGTATTTGAAAAAAAAAATGCTCATTGACTGTAAGCCGGTGTCGAGTCCTTTGTTCTTATATCAAAGTAGACAATCTGGCTGCCAAATTATCTCTCAGGGGCACTGCTCTGTGCCTGTAATTCCAGCCACTCCAAAGGCTGAGGCAGGGGGATCTTAAATTCAAGGCCAGACTGCCAACATGATATGACCTAATCTGGTAGAACATGCCACATAATCATCTCCGTCACAGGAAGAAAGTGCCTGAAGGTTGTATTCCACATTAGTTGGTTGCTACAGTAATGGCCATAAATCATTAAGAAAGGAATAATTAAACTATTTAGTACAAGGTAATAGGGATATTAGTAATGTTTCTCATTAAAATAATTGAAATTATATAATAATTTCTTATTTATTTCAAAAAAATATTTTATTTCTGTATTAATCATGTCTTGTACCATTAAAGTATTATTTTAAAAGGTTTTTATTTAAACGCTATCAGTATTAACTAGCAAGTGTAGAAATGAGTTTATTTTCTATCTGTGCACTATTTTGAACACAGGGTGCCTAACACAGTAAGAGCCTTCTTTTAGTAGCACAGAATGGCACACTGAAGCAGGATTGATATGTCTACTTACCAGTCAGTGAGGCTGAATCTTGGTGGCTGCTGCAGTGGCAGAAGCTACCTCTGTAACAAAGTCGGTTGAGTGTTCTGAGGAAGCGATTGTCTTCCAGGGAAGCGGGAAGTCAACATTAGCGAAAGCCATCTGTAAGGAAGCACAGGACACTCTGGATGCCCATGTGGAGACAGTCGACTGCAAAGCTTTACGAGGTAGGAGTGAGGACACGTGAATCCCCTTTCGTAGACAGGAGTGTATTATCAATGCCATCGTAGACAGGGGTGTATTATCAATGCCATCGTAGACAGG
>NC_034591.1:461018-498930 GCF_900095145.1 Mus pahari
GTGTATTATCAATGCCATCGTAGACAGGAGTGTATTATCAATGCCATTGTCAGATACAGTTATGTAGTTTTTAGACTTTTATTTTTGTCTTTTAGTCATTGAAAATCCTTAGAAGTTGGGAAGCTGGGCATGTGACACAAGTCTTTAATCCCAGCACTTGCAGGGCAGGGGCAGGTGAATCTCTGTGAGTCTGAGGCGAGCTTGATGTAAAGAGCAAGTTTCAGGACTTCCAAGGCTACATAGGGCGACCCCGTCTCAAAAAACCAAGCTAGAAAACCCTTAGAAACTTTAAGGCTCTGTCTTTCTGATGTTTGTGAAAAACTCCCTAAAACTATACAGTCTGATGGAAGCCATTTTTCTTTTAAAGTGAAAGCTCTGTAGAAATACCACACTTGCCGCTCCAAGTGTTTAGAGCGCTGCATTTGACTCTGTACTCCATCTTTGAATTGCTGTAGGAAACTGGGAGAACTCATGGGCTGGGTAAGTGGGTGGCTTTGGGTGGTGATGAGAAGAATTGCAGTTGACCTTTAACCTTGTGAGGTTTTTTTGGGGGGGTGGGTGGGTGTTGATTTTTTAAGACAGGGTTTCTCTGTGTAGCCCTGGCTGTCCCGGAACTCTCTGTAGACCAGACTGGCCTCCAACTCATAGAAATCCACCGGCCTGTACCTCCCAGGAACTGGGATTAAAGACATATGTCACCGCTGCCTGGCCCACTTATGTGTTTTTTAAGTCTAGCATTTGTGTTATTATCTATTTAGTTAAAACAGGGGTTTGGAACAGTTTTACTTTGAACAAGTAACTTGCTTCTGGAATTCCACTACCACCCAGCTCCCGGCTAGTCTTTGTAGCTTATGTGTTCTGGTGCATAATAAGGAAGGAAGGAAGAAATAACATTGTATAGATGTATGAAATTCTCAAAGAATAAATAAAACTATATTTTAAAGCAAGATAAAGATAGCTTTTGAAAACTCATTATTTCATTTGCCAAAAGGAGGTTTGAATCTTCTTTGAAGGCCCCTGGGGAGAATTTAGCGTAGAGCTAAGTATCAGGGACGCTTACGTTAGGTTACAAATCTGTAAACTTTCTCTCTTTCGGAAATTAGAACTTTGTATCACATCTAGGACAATCTTGAATCCAAATGTGTCATAGAAATGTAGGCGCTTTCGGGTCTCCAGGGGACGGTAGGGTTTGGTCAGATCGCGAGCCCTTACTCTGCCTTACGTTTGCCGTCCTGTGTAGTTCACAGCTGTGAGTCTGTCTGACACTCGAGTGTGGCCAAGTGCATAGGACAAGAGTCAGAGTAATATAGTCCTCTTCTCTGTGATACGGCTTGGCATCGTGAGTCCTTGGTCACTTAGGAATTGAATGTGTCAATGATTGACAAGTTTTTTGATTGATATATTAATAAAGCATGGGCCTAATTTCTACAAATAAACGACTATTGAGTCCTTCTAGTGCTTTCAAGAGGAGCCTAAGCTTCCTACCTTTGAAATAACACTGAACCTGCATCTTCTGAGTCTAGGAAAAAGAATTGAAAGCATACAAAAAGCCCTAGAGGTGGCTTTCTCAGAGGCGGCCTGGAGGCAGCCATCTGTCATTCTGCTGGATGACCTGGACCTCATTGCTGGACTGCCACGTGTCCCAGAGCAGGAACACAGCCCTGAAGCAGTGCAGAGCCAGCGGCTAGCACATGGTAATGGTCCCCTGCTGGGGTGGGAGCTTTTTCATTTTAATGGTAAATCTATTTTTACATTGTTAATTAGTTTTATTTATTACTTGTCCATTTGTTGGGGGTGGCTCCCAAAATGCCTGTGTGTACATAAGGAGGTCAGAGGACAGTTCCCAGGGGTCTCTTCTCTCCTTCCACAGCGTGGGTCCTGGAGATTGACCTAAGATTGCCAGGCTTGGTGGCACATGGCTTTACCTGCTGAGCCATCTCGACAGCCCTAAACCTTCCATTTTGAGGGAATAAGGTATATGCTTATTGTGTGTTCCTTTGAGTGCCCGGTGGGCTTCTTCAGCTCTGTAGTAGGAAATGGCAGAGCAAAAGCAGGGACATCCCCTGACTTGGTGACTGGCCTCGCTCTACTTCCTTTCTGGAAGCTGCTCCATTACAGACTTCCTCTGACTTCTGTCTCATTGGCAGCCACTGGTTGTATACTTGTTGGTAGTCAGCCTTTTCAACGTCCAGGAAGGAAAGGAAGCAATCTCAGTGCAGAGTAGTGGTAACAATGGTGGTTGCTGTGCTGGGTGCCGTTTCTGGGAGAGGGTGCGCCTTGAGAATTCAGGCGGGTAGCCCCTGCTGTTATAAGTCAGTACATGGAAAGTGACAGAGGTGAGTATTTGGGCCAGGTTAACCAACTAGAAGGTGGCAAGATGCACTGTCCTAGAGGAATGTGCAGTGTGGCATGTGAGCATCTAACCCAAAGAGAGAGTGCGGTGGGCTACAGGAACGCCCGGACGGCTTCCAGGATGCTGCTGACTGAACCGAGTTTTAATGCAAAGGCGAAATCAACAGCAGCAAAAGACGTACAGTTCACAGGGAAAGGCGCTGAGGCGCAAGAGATTATATGACTGTGCCGCTGGTTGTAGCTTACCGTGTGAAGACAGACGTGTGAGGAGGGAGGGCTGCAAGGATTGAGCGTAATGCCTCGTTGTTCTAGAGAGCTGATGTCAACACAAACGATAGCCGGAGTAACTGCAGTTAGATTAACTAGAGCTGATCTCAAGGGAAGGCTGTGGCTCTCTGGATCAGGGCTCAGAGATATATTACTGATGTTTATTTCAGTTCTGATCTCCTCAGACAAGCTTTGCTAAGCCTTGGATAGAAAGACAGTATTCAGGAAGTGTTAGAAACACGGACTGTTCTACTAATAACCATGATAGCATGGACATTTACCATCCTTCCAGAATGTTTACTTCTAGAATGTCTTTCTATTTTTGATTCATTTACTTTATAAGATCCAGGAGTACTGAACCTCAGTAGACATGTTCAAGGTTTACAGGACCTCCTACACTTGTGCTTGATTCAGAATCAGCGACTGGGTTTTAAGCATGGTGGAGCTGTTCCATCTTATAGCTCTATATTAGGTTATTAGCATTTTAATGAATATGCAGGTTTAAATGTTCATTTTTTTTCCTGAGTGTTATGCTATTTTACTTCATTCTAGCTTTGAAAGATATGATCAAAGAGTTTGTTTCCATGGGAAGCTTGGTGGCACTCGTCGCCACGAGCCAGCTCCAGCATTCTCTGCACCCATCCCTTGTGTCTGCTCAAGGAGTCCACATGTTTCAGTGTGTCCAGCACCTTCAGCCTCCCAATCAGGTAATTCACTACTTAGCACATTATATTCTTTTTCTTAGAAACTGCTTTTATTTTAGTAGTTACTGCTTCTAGGGGATTGTGCAGATATTTAAGAGCAACATGTACAATTTAAGAGCACAGATTCTAATTTATAATCATCTAAAACATTATGTACTTGCTAAGGAAATGGCTTTCTTAGAGTTAGTATTTTTTCTAAATGAGGATGAAATGAGAATTAGACATCTTTTAACAATTTGGTGAAGCACCCCTGCCCACTTGGGGACCTTATGCGCACCAAGCACTTAGTGACCAGGAGCAGGAGGAAGTATCCTTAGGCCGGTAAGCACACTGGAGACATGGAAGAATTTTGTTTAAGATCCTTGCCTAGTTCTGCCTTAACTATTTAGACTCTTTGCCCTTTAACTGTTATTGAAAAAGTATTGCCTGTTAATCTGTGTCACAGAGGCTTGGTGATAAAGAGCTTGCCTAGTATGTGTAAGGGCCCTGGGTTCAGTACTCAGCACCAAAAAAAGAACAGAAATGAAATGAAATGACAGTGATGTTGGCTATCTTATTAAGGCCACTACTGCTGTGATGAAGCACCATGACCTAAAGCAGCTTGAGGAGGAAAGGGTTAATCTCACTCAGTTCCACACAGTTCATCCTCAAAAGTAGTGAGGGCAGGAACTCAAGCAGGCCCGGGACCTGCAGGCAGGAGCTGATGCAGAGGCCGTGGAGGGCTGCTGCTTATTGGCTTGTTCTCATGGCTTGCTCACGGCAGCTCGGCCTGCTTTCTTATACAACCAGGACCACTAGTCCAGGGATGGCACCACCCAGAATGGGCTGGGTCCTCCCACATCAATCAGTAACTAAGGAAATGCCCTCCAGGCTTGCCACAGCTTGATTTCTATGGAGGCGTTTTCTTGACTGAGACCCCTTCCTCTCCGATGGCCCTAGCTTGTACAAAGTTGACATAAAACTGTTCTTCACTTTGGTTATTGATTATGTTTTTAGAAATGTTACAGGAACAAAAACAAAACCCAAAAACACCTGTTAATAATCAGCGTTACTTAAAATACTCCTTTTTGGAGAAAGAAATGGCAATCTTGTATCAGTGTCGTCTTTTGAAAATTTACTGAGAAATGTTTGAGGTCTAATTTTCTACAAGACACAAAAATAGGATCATGGAAGAAGCAAAGTGCTTGTTTGTGATTTTGAAGGAAAAGACTGGACCCAACGGTAAATATCTAAGTTACTGTTAGCTCTGGCTTGAACAACTCCGATGCTCTTCATCTCGCAGCGCCTGAGCGGACATCCTCAGGTGCTGGGGTGGGGGCAGCTAAGCACTGCTTATGCTGGGAGTGGACAGGATGGCCTGCCAGAGTGTGCCATGGAGTGTGCGTGCCTAGAAGACTATGCAGTCCCAGTTTGTATAAGTGCATTCTAGGATGTTCACATGTGATGAAGTTGCCTGGTGAGGCTTTTCTCTGATTATATTCCCATTGCTAAGTGACATATAACTTGTGTAATACCCTCAAGAAATTAATAATCTGAAATTTGTGGTTTTTTCTTAAGGAACAGAGATGTGAAATTCTGCATAGTGTTGTGAAAACTAAACTGGGCTGTGATATAAGCAAGTCCCCTGACTTGGACCTGCAGTGCATAGCTAAAGAGACGGAAGCGTTTGTAGCTCGTGACTTTACAGTTCTTGTGGACCGAGCCATACACTCTTCTCTCTCGCGCCAGCATAGCTCCACCAGGGAAGGTATGTGTACAAACTCTGGACTTCTTTCTGTTGTGGGAATAGAGTCAGAACAGAACAAGAATTACATACATTCAGCTTCATATGATATTTGTGTAGAAATCTGCATTTCCAGCCAATATGACAGCATATTTTAAAATGAATTGGTCTTGGAGGTGCAGGCCTTTAATCCCACCCCTCAGGAGGCAGAGGCAGGCGGGTCTCTTTGAGTTTGAGGCTAGCTAGGCCTTCCTAGTGACATCTTATCTCAAATTTTGGGGAAAAAAAGGCGCTTTCATTTATTTTTAAACAGAATTGACTTTAACAACATCAGACTTCCAAAAGGCTCTCCGTGGATTTCTTCCTGCTTCTCTGCGAAATGTCAACTTGCATAAACCTAGAGACCTGGGCTGGGACAAGATTGGTGGGTTACATGAAGTTCGGCAGATCCTCATGGATACTATCCAGTTACCAGCCAAGGTAAGATAAAACACAGGACACACGTGAACAGAGGACTGATGGCCAGAAGAAACCCGCAGCCATTGGCGTGGGCTTTATTTGTTAGCTCATCCAATTTCCATTTGATTGACAAGTATTTATCAAATTACCAAACAAAACAGGATTTTGATATTTTCTTGGTCTGTAAATGTATATCTATTTTGGCATGAATATCTTTATTTTGCGTAAGTCTCTCAGATTTGCTGAAATTTCAACAGAAGCAGATAGGAACAGTATAAGATACAGAGAGCCCCCGGGTTCACAGGACAGGGGATTATGTAGACTTTTGGACTCTGGGAACTAGTCCTAAAAAGGCAGAGTTGACAAGTAGCATGAAGTAGGTCGAGGGAAGATAAAGGCTGCAGGTAGAGTCTAGGGCATAGTGTGTTGAATCAGGAAGACTGAGAAATAAGAGCAGTGGTGTGAGATCCAGGAGTCATGCAAAGTAAAGGAATGATGAAGGATTTTGGGTTCTGTGTGATGGATGGCAACTCCTGTTGTCAGGGCCTGGGATGTGTGGAGTCCAGCACAGAACCATAGATTTATACTGATGGGAGGAGAAATTGGCATAGAATTCCTAGCCAGCAATATCATGACCTCAAATGCTAAGTTTGGGTACCAGCATTAATACCCAAATATATGGAGACCGTGAGCTTAGCTGCGGACCATGAGGCCTCCCCAGTTAGTATGAATGTAGAAGCAAGGTTGAATTTTCATCACTAGATGGACCACAGTCAGCAAGGGTACTGCTGATTGTAGCTGATATTTAGTTAATGTCAGATGGGATGTTGTGCTCTGGGCAGCTGATTATTTAGAATGAGTTGTTCAGCAGGGAGAGGCATGACCGTCTATCTCCATGGCTTGTGCTTCCTCTGATCTCTTCGATGCGGTACTTGAATGTATCAGTTATCACAGTCAACCATGCACGTGTTGCTGTGCTTGTTGGAAGGCTGGGCATTTGGCTGCTTTCCTAACAGTACTTTTTATCACACCTTAAAAAGGAAGACTGGTTTATCTACAGCTCAGTGGTTGCACCTTGCCTGGCTTTATTACCAACAAAACAAAAGAGAAAATCAGTGAGGCAGGAGGACGTTCTGATGCCCTGACAGACGCCGTCTTTGTGCACATGCATTCCATGGCCTCCATTAATTATTCCCAATAGGAATTTCCTTTTGTGCTGCTGTGTTCTTGTTAATAAGGGAGGTGGCGGTTATTACCATCCAAATACTTTACACAATACTGTGTTTGTGCAGGTTTGTTTTTTTTTAACCATACTTTTACTATTTTTCAGTACCCAGAATTATTTGCAAACTTACCCATACGACAGAGGATGGGAATACTGCTTTATGGTCCTCCAGGGACAGGAAAAACTTTACTTGCTGGGGTAGTTGCAAGAGAGAGTGGAATGAATTTTATTAGTATTAAGGTATGTGTGCATCTGCCTTCCTTCCTTGTCTTTGTAACTGAGGGAAACTTAGGTAACACCCAGTCAGCCACTGGGAAGTGGAGAGTTCGTTGGCACTGTAGTGCCCTCACAGGGCTCTGGGCCTTCTCCCTCCTCTTCTCAGCGCTCTATCCTATTCCCATGTCCTCTCATCCCTTAGCAGCCATTGACCTTTCCCGTGTCTATGGGTTTTGTATGCGAGGAATCAGGTAGCATGTGTCGCTCTGCGTCTGGCTGCTTCCACTCAGCATGCTTCATGTTGTCGTATGCGTTCATTCCTTCCTCCCTTTCCTGGCAGACTGGCATTCCATTGCTTACCTGTGCCACATTTTGCTTAGACATTCTTTGTCACTGGTAACATGTGGGTTGTTTCACCATTAGGCTTTAATGCATGTATTTGAACCTCAAATTGTTTATTCTGTGTGTAAGTGTATGTGTGTGGACACTCAGGTGCCACAGCGAGCATGCCATGGGACGACCTGTGGGACTTGGTTCTTTCATGAACAATGTGGTTCCACAGACAGAATTCAAGTTGCCAGGCTTTGTGGCAGGTGCCTGCACCCCCCGAGCTACTGCCACAGTATTCTACCATTAGGCTTTTATGGATAATGTTGTTATAAATATCCATGTACACGTTTTCTGTAGACATATGTTCTCATTTCTTTTGTTCTGTAATGAGTAGAATCACTGGGTCTTAGGGTAATTACTGCTTATCTTCCTCAGGACCCACTAACACCCCCACCCCCACCCTAGTCCTTGCCAGTTCCAGTCATTTTTCTCAGTTGTGGGTTATCTCCTATTTGGAAAGCTGGGAGGGAAGAATGAGCATTTATTGGTTTATAGCTGCTAGGAATGGGCGCTGATCCACCTCTCTTTCTGAATGGTTTTTATGTTCTTGTTTAAGGCAAATCACCATCACTGTGAATAGAGTTTATGTAAATATTAAGAGAAAAAGCAAAGTGTATTTAAGGGAGAAGAGACGCACAGGAGTAAAGGCCAGTTTTATGGTCCCCTGCTGGCTGCCCTTCACCCTTCCTGCTGCGCAAGGTCTAACATGTTCTTAGGTAGACAGCAAACACAACCGCTAATAGTGGAAAGAGCCGGTAAACAGACACCTGGCATAAAGGCATGACAGGGAAAACGCAATAAGGGGGCATGGGGTAGCTGGGGTGGTCACAGTGCTGTCAGGCAAAGCTCTTCAGAAGAGGGACACTTTGACAAAGATGGAAAGAAAATAAAGCCATGGGCCATGAGAACATCTGTGACAATGTTGCAGGCAAAGGAAGCCAAGGGCAGGGAACAGTTGTGACACTTACCCTAGTGCAGTTCACTTGTAAGATACAAGTAAGAGACATCCACTCAATCCTACCTTAGAAGTTCTGTGTTTTATTATGCTTAATCAAAAGCCAAGGCTCTGTTTGTTTCTAATTAACCTCATCTCTCCTCTGATTTTATTTTGCCCTCTAGGGACCAGAGTTACTCAGCAAATATATTGGCGCCAGTGAGCAAGCTGTCCGAGATGTTTTCATCAGGTGGCTTTCATGAGTGTTGGAAGTAACTGACTGTTATCACTTACTAATCATGGCTTTGGCCTTATTTTTTGAAAAACAGTATTTAAAACCTATGGTTTATGTGAATTATTAACAAATTAAAGGACAAGGATTTTATTTCAGCAAATACTACCAAGAATAGACTCTTCAATGTTAAATGCTGGAGATCACTTTATATTTACAATAGGAATATTCCTGAAAGTAGAATCCTAAGTAGTTGTTCAAAGAAAGGTCAGAGTAGATCTCTCTCTTTAGAGACAAACTCTCTCACTATGGGACAGGCGAGCCTTGAGCTCCCGGGTCTCCTGCCTCAGCCTCCCAACTGCTGGGACTGTAAGTATACATCATCACACTTTGCTTTCAAGTTAGATTCTTACATGAAGCAAATAATTATTCCTCATACACGCCTTATGGCTTTAAGTTTTAAGCTCTTGTTTTCCCTGCTCCTAATTAGCTCTTAGAAATCAATATGCCAGTTATCCAGTTCCAATAATGCTCGTATTACTGAGTGTACATAACATTAATATACAAGATAATACTTAAAGTTGAAATAATTATTCAAGGGTAACAGAATTATGGTAATTTTTTAAAGTTAAAATTTACTTTGTAATATTCTTGTCAACATTTTACTATATATGGTAAATATAAGAATATTATTTATATATTTGTAAAAAAATAAGGTAAAGGTTTATATTAGTATCTACTATGCAATTTAAGAAATAGAGCCTCAGCCGGGCGTGGTGGCGCACGCCTTTAATCCCAGCACTCGGGAGGCAGAGGCAGGCGGATTTCTGAGTTCGAGGCCAGCCTGGTCTACAGAGTGAGTTCCAGGACAGTCAGGGCTACACAGAGAAACCCTGTCTCAAAAAACCAAAAAGAGAGTGGGGGAGAGGGAGAGAGAGGGAGGGGAGAGAGAGAGAGAGAGAGAGAGAGAGAGAGAGAGAGAGAAAGTCGCAAAGAGGGGTTATTATTAAAGTCCATGACTACATATTGACAAAAGGCTAAATTAAAAAAGAAACATAATTTAGTTTAATGGGTTTTAGTCCAGAAATTATATATCTAATAATGGGGAGTTTTTTCAGAGTGTTCCTATGAAAAAATGCAAAAATACTGACTTTAATGCTTGAACAGGCTGAAGAATTAAACAGGCATTCTCAGAAGCAGAAGCCAGTGAGCACACATAAATATGGCCACCTGGGGAGGAGGGTGGCTCAGGGGCTCAGAGCTTACTACAGTTCCAGAGAACCTGGCTTCGGTTCTCAGCACCCACCCAAGGCTGCTCACAAATGCCTTTAACTCCAGCTCCCAGGGATCTGACATTCTCTTCCAGCATCTGAGGATACATGCACACACACTGCACACACTGCACGCACACACACACACACACACACACATAAATTAAAAATACAAATCTTTTTAAAATGGCTACCCATGATAAGAACCTATTATCTAAGATTTGGGTTTTAGTCTCTTACTTATCCACAGGTATAAATCTCTAAACAAATATTTTAAACTCTCAAGAGTCAGTTTAGACAGGAAGGTGGGAGGCAAATATATACAAATACATTGTATATTTGGAATTATTAGAGAAATAATAATATAAAATAAGTAGCACTATTATGAAAAAAAAACTCAGTTTTACTTGAAATAGCCAGAAAATAAGGATAATTGCATGTAATTTGCTTATGTACACACAGATTGTTATGTTATATAATTTGTGTGTGTGTGTGTGTGTGTGTGTGTGTGTGAGGACTCTGGAGCCCTGATAAAACACAGGATTTCCCCCTCTCAGAGCACAGGCTGCAAAGCCCTGCATTCTTTTCTTTGATGAGTTTGAATCCATCGCTCCTCGAAGAGGCCATGACAACACAGGGGTTACAGACCGAGTAGTCAACCAGTTGCTGACACAGTTAGACGGAGTAGAAGGCTTACAGGGTAAATCACTGTTCACACAAAAACACACTATAAAAGGAGTTACTGCATCGTCACGCTAAAAGTGTTTTCCCTCCAGGAGTCTACGTGCTGGCTGCTACTAGTCGCCCTGACTTGATCGACCCCGCCCTGTTGCGGCCTGGCAGACTGGATAGATGTGTGTACTGCCCTCCTCCAGATCAGGTGACAAAACCCTGGAGCATCCAGAGATGCTCTCCTCCAGCAGATGCCACACCCTCCGCTTGTGAGCTTCACTTGGGTCATGTGGTAGCAATTGTCCTAAGATAGCTTTGTCCTAGAAGACAGCTTTGAAGCTCATTGGTGGTGGTGGTGGTGGTGGTGGTGGTGCAGCAGGCCTTTAACCCCAGCAGTCAGGAGGCAAGGGTAGGGAGATCTCTGTGGATTAGAGGCCAGCCTGGTCTACAGAGCGAGCTCTAGGACAGCCAAGGCTACACAGTGAAACCTTCAAAAAACAAACAAAAAAGAAGACAGCTTTGCAAGCAAAGGCTTTGTTCACTGTTTGCTCAAAGCATAAATGATCCTGAGTCAGATGCGGCACCTTCACTGCACTCCTGTTCCAGGAATGGCTGTGTTGATCTATACGAGCAAGTCAGGAAACCTAAAAACTGTCCTCTGAGATCCTTATCTTGTTAGAAGCCTCCAGGTCACAAGCAAGCAAGTGGGCCAGTGAGCGTGTGGCCAGGTCACACGGAGAAAGGTGTTCAACTCTTCTTGTCTCACTCTACCAATCCTTGCTCCCAAATGTAGAAAGTAATAAATGAATGAAGGAGAATGGCCAAAAAGTCCAAGTCTATAGGCCATGTGCACTTGTTTCTTAATGTTTCTCCTGTGCTGGCACACATGTCCAAGTCTAGGAAATAGCCACAGGACATGTATTCACATTGAATAGTTACAAATGCTGGCTTTGGGGTTTAAGAAATAGAGAAATAGGAATGTGCTTTCATTTTAATCCCAGGTTTGGAGATGTGGGGCCGCGTCAGATTGTTACAGCAGCTATGATTTGCCTTGTGCTCTAGCAGGGGCATGCTTTTGCCAGCTGCAGAGTTTCTGCAGTTGTGTGATGTTTGGAATTCTGGAGACTTTTCAGAGGGTAAATAAATGTTAGGGCCCCCAAAAATTTGGTTGTTGTGGGTTGTTGGTTACAGTTTGTTAAATAGTCGTGTGCAAAGAAGAAGAAATTAACTATCCTGACGGCAAAGATTAAACTTGCCCTGAGGAATTTGGTGCCCCTAAGCAGGAAGTCACCCCCCTTCCCCTCTACCCTTTGTCCTCTTATCTAGTGTTAGAGGGTTGACAGGGTGGAGAAAGGTGGAAGAAAAACCCCACAAAGTAGCAAAGGCTACACCTGTGTCTCCTCTTAGGGATCCCAGTCTAAGAAAGATGATACCCTCCTAGCACGGACTGCTCGGGAAGCTTAGCGTGATAGACATGTCAGTTCATGAAAAAAGTCTTAGTAGTCACAATTTACACAGCAATTATTGTGTGTGTGTGTTTAGTAAATTAGTTTTTCTTCCTTCAGGTGTCTCGTCTTGAGATTTTAACTGTCCTCAGCAAGTCTCTAGCTCTGGCAGACGACGTGGACCTTCAGCACGTGGCGGCAGTGACTGACTCCTTCACTGGAGCGGATCTGAAAGCTCTGCTGTATAATGCTCAGCTGGAGGCCTTGCAGGGACGGCTGCTGCCCAGTGGGCTCCACGTGAGTTGCCTGTTAGGCCATTAGGACGGTCACTCAGGGAAAGAGCACTTTACTGCCAGACTGTGTAGAAACTCTAATTTGCCTAAAATTGGAATGTGGGATTTGCAGAGAATTCTCATGATTATTATATTTGGTATCTGTTTCCCTAACACTACCTTAATATTAACAAACTATTTGATATTAGAAAGATTATTTAGAGTGAAGTAGTAAGAATTCATATAAATGGAAGAATGACTAAGGTTTTCAGCTCTTCTGTGCTTGTAACTGTATTATCTGTGGCAGCCTCCTGTGATGACATGGGATCTCTCTCATCCCCATCATTCCTCAGCAGGCTTACTCCCTGATACAAGGTCTTTATTTATCTTTAATTTTCTATATCCCAGTCCTAGAATCAGCATTTTCTCTAACGATGGCAATTTATTTTTATTGCAGTAATTTACATTATAGACTTTGCCTATATTTTCTAAGAAGTTTTTCTGTATATTTACCTCCACCAATTTTAGTTGGAAATTTCTTCAGGTCATAAATTTCTTAACTAGTTCCAAGTGTATGGGGAGGACCCAGGAATGCACATGTTCACAGTGCACAATGCACTCCTCAAGCCCCCTCCCTTCCTGAGACAGTCTCTCACGAGTCTGACCTTGGGTGGGCTTGCTGGCCAGGGAGCATCTAGGTTCTGCCTGTCTCAGCACCAGCACTGTGATGCCCAGCCCACTCCCTGTGCCCAGGTTATTATATGTGTTCTGGGGACTAACTCAGCCTCATGCTCGCACAGCACTTATCCCCAGGGCCCCAGGGGCAAGTTTTGCTATTTTAGCAAGCCATTGTCACAGCTACTTATTTCTGTTCTTTATGGTACTAGGAATTGAATTAGGACCTAACATAAGCTAGATAAACTCTGTACAACTAAGCTACACTCCTAGCCCTGAGACTTCCTATAGGGTAAAGTGGCAAAAGGAAGGCTGGAGCCAAGGAACGCCACAAAGTTAGATCACGCAACATATAGGGCAAGAGGTTTATTGGGAGAAGGGGGAAGAAGGGAAGGCCGACTTGGAGTGGGGACATGAGAGAGAAAGACAGACAGAATGAGCTAGGTGATGGGGAACAAGAGGGAAGGATATATATATATCCTTCCTATATATATGGTGGCCAGGGCCTTTTTATGTGCTGAACCTGGCCTTGGTAGGTGATGATATAAGCTGCTGCAGCTGCATGAAGCCAATTTACAAATTTCGTCTTTTTCAATCCCTAATTCGTATGAAATGCTTTACAGTTTTACAGTGTACACACACACACACACACACACACACACACACACACACACACGCTAATATATCTTCACAGTAAAAACAAAAATGAGTGAAAGGCAGAGATGAAGAAATAAAACCTCAATTCTAAGTTCTAGTTTTGTTACCATTGGGAGAGTCAGTGGGTTTTCTTCATCTTAACTTTCCTTTGTGGTAATAGTTACATTTGTATTGTGTGAGGCTGGGAACGGAGCTCAGCTGGTACAGTGCCCAGCACGCACAAAGCTTTGGATTCATCCCTCAGCACCAGGTAAATCAGCCATGCTGGTGTGCACCTGAAATTCTAATCATAATACCAAGGTCCTCCTAAACTATATGGCAAATGTAGGGCTGGTGTGGGCTACATGAAATTTTGTCTCATAAAGACGTTTTTTATTGCGTACCTCAATCCATAGAAGATTAAGAGCTTTAGAAGCACGAACTCCCGGTGCCACTTTATGGAGTGATGTCTGCTGCGATTTCTAGTTCTGGAGTATTTAAGTCTTCCGACTGGCACTCTTTCTGTGTAATTTAGGATGGTGGCTCCAGCTCTGACAGTGACCTGAGTCTGTCCTCAATGGTCTTCCTTAACCACAGCAGTGGTTCCGATGACTCGGCTGGAGATGGAGAATGTGGCTTAGAGCAATCCCTGGTTTCTCTAGAGATGTCTGAGATCCTTCCAGACGAATCAAAATTCAATATGTACCGGCTCTACTTTGGAAGCTCGTATGAATCAGAACTTGGAAATGGAACCTCTTCTGACTTGGTACCTTCTGCACTTGTTGCCGTGTGGCTCAGATCCATAAAGATATGTGTTGATGTGATATTGGACTGGGGCTCATCTCCTAACCTGCCCCACATAGTCTTCCTGGTTGGCTTGTCTGCAATAAAAGTAGTCTTGTTTTTTAAAATTATGCCAATTAGTCATTTTTAGTTTATGTTAAACATTTATATCAGGAGCCAGGAGCAAGGGGGTTGGTTCCATAGGGACCCAGTGTGGCTCCCTCTTGTGGTCACTCGGGAGTTTCTCTCCGGGTGAGTGATTTTAAACCCTTTTTACTGTGAGATCTATTTAATAATAAATGTAAACCTTATTGTCATGAATGCTTCTGGATATTAGGAAATTTGCTGCAATAATATCTACAATTCATAAGAAACAAAAATGATGCCAATTCGTGACTCTCTGGAAACCCTGAAAAGAGCACCATCTATCACCAAGGGAACGAATGAGTTAGGTTAACTGAGGGCATCCTCATCGTTTTCTCTTTAGTTAATGTGTGCCCACTCAGATTAATAGTGACTTACTCTTTTTAATATGTAACATTTTTACACACATGGTTACTTTTGTATATTTGTTTTTAATAATTCATGTTTCTAAAAATATAAGAATATCTACTTTTCCAAGAAGGTCTTAAATTTTTTTATAAATTTAATTGCTTTCTATTCTTTAACTTCTCTCTAGAAATACCTGGGAACATTAGCATAACTGTTTTCTACAAACTAGAGAAAGGGGCTAGGGAGGCCCCGACAGATGCACGAGCTGAGCTCTGATTCCCAGGATCTGTGCATAGCTGGGCACAGTGACAAGTATCTGTAATTCCAGCGTGGACAGGCGTGCATGTGTGTGCATTCACACACGTACAGACATATGCACTTACACAGAAAATGATGAGTAAGGCTCATGCTGAACCTGTCCTTGCCATCAATGTAATATTACAAGAAAATAAATGTTTATGTTATGGGTGGTAGTTTGTTTTGCTCTGGAGATCTTACACCACAGGTATCAGTGAACCTTGGTTTACAGAATATTGTCTTTTAAACTTGCTTAACTTCAGTGAATTAAAATATGAACTTACCTAAGGTTATTGCTTGAGAGCTATGACCCTGAGAGTCTGGCTGTATTCCTACCAAGTAGACCAAGGGGCACCAAGCACTTTGAATTTGGAAGGGAAAGTGGGAGGGACTATGGCAGGAGAGGGAGGTCAGGAAGTGAGATGGATTTGATAAAAATACACATATGCATGTGCGAAATTCTCAAGCAATGGATTTTAAAAAGGAAACAAAGTTTTCATTTCTTATCTGCAGTGAGCATGACTCTGTCTCCCTCTCTTCTCTTCCATCTCTTTCTTTGGTCTTTACCCATCATGCAGAGCTCACACTGTCTGTCTGCACCAAGCTCCGTGACTCAAGATTTACCTGCAGCTCCTGGGAAAGACCCGTTATTTACCCAACATCCTGTGTTCAGGACACCTTCCCAAGAAGGCTGCCAAGACCTTACACAGGAGCAGAGAGATCAGCTGAGGGCAGAGATCAGCATCATCAAAGGCAGATACCGGAGCCAAAGTGGAGTATGGCCTTTTCCCTTCTTCTTAGACAAGTTGCTTTTCCTTGTTTGACATGTGTTTCTTTGCATTTTAATTGTTTATTTACAAGCCAAGTGCTGAAGCACAGGGACTCTGCCCACTGACGGTCCTTGTTCCATGACTGTCTCATGAGAAAGAGAATGTATGCTTCTCAGGAAAGAACTTGACAAGAAATAACACAGGGACTGCCACTTTATCTCTTGAATTCCTAAGTTAACATCTGCTTAATCTGCTTTGTATTTAAGGAGGATGAATCCCTTAACCAGCCTGGACCAATCAAAACTAGTTTTGCTATTAGCCAGGCACATTTAATGACTGCACTTGCCCACACAAGACCATCTATTAGTGAAGAAGAAGGGAAGGAATTTGCTGAGCTGTAAGTAACCTTAAGAAACACATTGTTCATTTCAGTTCTGAAGTGTTTACATTGTTTCGTTTTGTTTTCTTTTTAAAATTAGAAGCTAATTTAAAAATATATATGGTTAAACTGGGATTGTAAATGAGCAACAGAGCATCTGCCTGGGAAATGTGAGACCCTGTATTATCCCATAAAATACCATAATACCAAAAAAGGAATTGTAATATGCACTTAGACTTTCCTTAACTAATCTGCTAGATTATATGAGTTATATTATAGTGAACTAATTTTAGAAAATGAAGAAATAGGGCAATGAATAATGGTCTAAATTAATTCTAATTATTTACTTTGTAAGATTTACTAAAAACACCCTGGTTTTAGCTGAGCGTGGCGGTGCACCCCTTTAACTTCAGCACTTAGGAGACAGGCAGGTGGGGGCCAGCCTCATCTGCACTGAGTTCCAGGACAGGCCGGGCTACATTTCAAACACAACAACAAATACATATGCATGTGTGTGTGTGTTAGTTAGTTATATAGCTATATGATGTGTATATATGTAATATATATACTGTATACTGGTTTTGCCCTTATGATTTACAGTTTATTAGTGTCAACATTTACTGATAGCCTTTCTCATTCGTAGCAAGGTTACTACACTGGGACTTATAGTCCCAGTGGCTTTACACTGTGGCTACCTTGCATGGTGGCCTGGCCACTATTCCATGTTAGTGATTTTGAAGTCAGAGTGTTTTACCTGTGCTAGTGGCCACTGTCCCCTTTGAGCCATCGCCATCTTAAACACTGTGTAGCAGATTATGCAGGTGGCCCCTTTGTTGTGTTCAATGCTAGTTTCTAGTAGGTTTCTGTGACAATGTCCAGGTTTTGATATTTACGTTGCCGCAAGGTGCTCACTGCTATTCTATAAGCAGCCTGGAGCCAAATGTTGGCACTTCTCTCATTAGTTCACAGAGATGAAGATAGAATTGTTCATTTCTTAAAATATAAGGCTGTTTAGAAAGAATCCATTATTTGCTTTATAATTAGTATTATTCATTAAATATCATCTTTCTTTTTAAGGTATGAGAATTTTCAAAATCCAAAGAAGAGAAAAAATCAAAGTGGAACAGTGTTTCGAGCTGGACAGAAAATAACTTTAGCATAAAATACACTTCTGATTTTTCTAGATGTGTTTGTTTGTGCTGATGGTCTGTCCCTAAGTTGTAACTATAAAAATGATGTAAGAAATTTTAATTTAATAAATTTGGTTAGTCTGTAAAATCTCAGACTGGTAAATGCTGTGATGATGTAATGCTCAGGACTACCTGAGATGAACAGTGCAGGCTAAAGGAAGTTATCTGTAACAGATTGTTTATTCCTAGTCTGTATCAATCCTTAATGTATCCTCAGTGGTGGACCTTAGTTTGTTTCCTTAGAGGGAAGCACTTCTGGGCACTCACAGACAGACCCAGTCACTGGGTTTATGGCTTTTGGCAGGTTGTATGCCTTGCAACTTCTGGACTGTTTTGGAAAAAGATACATTCTATTATCTTCTGGCTTTCTCTCTGTGTGTGTGTGTGTGTGTGTGTCTGTGTGTTTTAAAATCAGAACATAACTTTTACACATAATCCAAATAAATTTAAATTTAATTTCAACCAAAAATGCCTGATAAGACTTTTGATCCAGCTCCCAGTCCAGAATCTTTGATTTTTATCTTGATATTCTCTTAATCTGCGAACTAACTTGTAAAGTCAGCCACCATCAACACAAAAAGTATCTCTATTATCTAATAGTTGGCTTTGGAGAAGGACGACAGAGGAAGTTAATTATACAGTAAGTGTGTGAGATTGCATGTGGGTGGGTGCACGCGCAGGATGCCCGCCTGGCTGCCAGCCTCAGACAACTCTCCGTGTCTTCCTTTTGGATGCTAGCTGCGGTTTACAGCTTGCCTGCCCTGCACTTTCTCTTCTAAACTCTAAAAATTTTAAACTGTCCTCCAGCCTAAAACAGAAACCTGAGCAGCACAGCCTCCCACAGCACACGGGAAACATGCTATGCCTTGAGGACAGTTAATCTCCCAGAGCTGGCTCCCCTACAGGTCCACTGGTTCATTTAAACTAAAGCCTGGGAAGCCCTCGGGAGCACTGTGTTACTCCGCACAGTACGGTGAGCCATGTAACCAAAAGATTGATGTTTCTATTTAATACCGTCTTGGGGGAAGTATCCCATTCCCTTTTTAAGTATTTAAAAATCCAAACTAAACCCACTGTGAAAATATTTTTTAATCAAAAACTGGAATATTAGCATTTAGAAAATCATTTCCAATAGTATTTACAATGAACTTTATTATACCTTATGTAAGCACAAAGATGCTTTTTCCCAACTTTGGGACTAAAGAAAAAGGGTAAAAGAGTTTTGATGAAAATCATTAAGATCAAGTCAAATTCTCATAAATTCCTACAGCTAAAACCGTCTGTCTGGATAGATGAGGACAGAGGCAGCAAGTGGGTACCTGCCCACTTCCCCCATCACACATCCAAAGCACACCATCCTAGCTCTCAGCACATGGTTTTGAGTTTGAGTTTTTTGACTATCAAAACTAATGACCTTTTAGTCACTTTCAAGATAGACAGATCAAAGACCTGGCTGAAGCAGTCTCCCTGAAGCAGCTGATGCTGACAGGAAAGGCAGGTCTACAAAACGCGGCTGACCGCTCTGGCGTGAGGTGAGAGCGTGAAGAGCCAGGGCTAATCTATCACCCACCAGCTGCTTTCTGCAGGACTAAAGCAGCCAAGGTCTGCTTCGAGAGGAGAAGACTGTGGCTTTGTAAGACACACTGCTCACATTTTGGTTTAGTTCTTGATCAGAAATCTAAAACTTCAGCCTGGCATAGTGGTGTACACCTTTAGTCCCAGCACTTGGGAAGCAGAAGCAAGCAGATCTCTTGAGTTCAATGCCAATCTGGTCTACAGAATGAGTTCCAGGACAGCCAGGACTGCAGAGTGAGATTCTGGGTTTAAAAAAGAAAGAAAAGGGGGGAGAGAGAGAGAGACAGAAGAGAGAATGAAAGAGAGAAATCTAAAACTTAATGATCTGCACCAATAAAAATATAATTCATTTTATGAGTTCCTAGAAATAAATTATAAAGAAAAGTAGACACTACATGTTCCCTGGAATCTGCCACTTTGGGAAAATATACATTAAATTTAGTATTTCCCTTCAATTCATTCCTTTTTCCCCCTGTGATTTTCTAACAGGTACTAAGCAGGTACTATAATTACTGGGTAGTAGGTAACATTTTTCTCAAGTCCTGTTTCCAGGTAAGTTCATGAAGAAGTACCTGGCATTAACTACCTACATAACACACCTGTAACGCGAGGAGGATGGGGCGGGGACCTCAAGGTCAAGCCAACCTGGGCTATATATGAGACCCTATCTCAAAAACTTAAAGACAAAGGTTTATAAAGAGAAAAATGTGTGGCATATCTTGATATAAATATAAGGAAACTGCAAATCTGGCTTTATTTGGGGATGTGTATGTTCTAGAATTAAAACTGAAACTTTATACCTGCTAAGAAAGCATGCCCCAGCTTGGTTTTGTAACTACAAGTGGTTGGCAACTGTTTCCTTAATAGTTATTGCAGGAGTAGGTCCAACATGAGTCCATATGTAGCCCTTCTCTGGTCGGGTGGGAACTGTGGGAAATGGTGAGGACCTTGACTTGAAATACTCAGAAGGCGCGTGGCAGACAAATTCCAGGTACTCCATCTTCCTTGGAAGATCTTCCTCTGGCCCTAAGGGGCAGCCAGTGAAATGTTAAGTACAGTTTTGAAAACAGGTATCTTCTTTGTAAAATGTTAGCAATCTTAGACACTAAGAAGAAGCACTCTTAGATGACCTCGCTGCTGTTAGCCTCAGAACATATACTACTCTGAAATCACACTCCATTATTTACTCTACTTCAACTGATTAAGGAATACAGCATCCTCCCACAGAGTGCTCAACTGAGAGAGAGGATCCTAAGACATTGAGTATTCATGTCGTTTAGGAAGTGCCTGTAATGTTCTAAGAACTGTACATACACCCATACTTGGAGTCCTCACAACTTCTGCATGGGGCTCTATTTCTTTCAATTTCACATACAGGCATGCCGAGGAAAGACAGATTAAGGCCTGGTGAAGTTCCTTAATCAGCAGGCAAGTGGAGGGGCTATGAAACTAGTAGTCTGGTCCAGAGCTTGCGCTCCGACTGGCACACCATCTAGTCAGGGAAGCATCCAGACTAAGGACCACAAAACAGGAGTGAGAGGGGAGCCTAGAAACCATTCAGAACAGTGTCAATGATTCAGAACTGAACAAGGATGCAGTATGGCCTCTGATGTTCCATGCGTACAGACATAAGACAGCTATTTGATCATACGACAAGCTTGACAGTGAGCGAGAATAATGTGGGATGTTGGCTATCCTCGGCGTTATCACTAAGAAGAAATGCCACTGCCTTTGGGATGCAAAACGAATGCATGCCCAATTCAGAAAGAATGACAATACAGAATAACTGAAGGAGACTGAACTTTCACAATGACATTAGCCAGTCATTTTTATGAGTCTGTCAAGAATTAGTTGTACTCTATCTTTTGAATGCCTTGAAATGATCAATCAAGTATAGTATGCCATTTCAACCATCATTTTTTTAGACTAAGATATCACATATGCTGTGTAGAAGGACGTATACTGAGAATTTATAGGTTTTAGAAATAATTAGGAAAGTTCTTTGTTTTTAAATAATTGTATAGGTCCCCTATATAACCTAGGTTCCTATGTGATTCTTTTCATATAGTTTAGGCTTGGGACACACAAACACTTCTTATCCATATCATGTTAGTGGGTGTACACTGTTCTACCCCATAGTAACAAATGACATTCAAATATCAACTATATAAAATGTCTCTATTTACTACAATGCCTTTTACTTTTTTGTACGTAATAATATTTATGTCTTTTTCTATTCTGGATTGAACTTTGTTCTCAAGCCTCACTTCACATACGGATGGTCTATATTTTTATATGTTATGTGCTGGGAAAGGGACCATTAGACAAATAAAAGCAAGAGTGGGCTCCCTCAATTTCAGATAAAGAATTACAGGCAACTAAGAAACCCTGAGAGAGAATTGGTCATGGTGTTTTCTGATAGCAACAGAACAGTAACTGAGAAGCCCCCTATCCCCAAGTTGGTTATCTATTACCAAGTGGCCAGCCCTGAAATTGTATGCCTAAAGTAACATTAAATGGACTCAGTAGGTTGTATTTACGTATTTAAGAATATACAGTAATATATATAATAATTAAAAATTAACAATAACAGAAGTAGAACCATAAATTTGGGAAAGAATGGGGTAGGGTACACAAAGAGGACCAGAGGAAGAAAAGAAGAAAATATAATTGCATTTTAATTTAAAAACATAGTGGACCCCTATCTGATAAGACTGGTGTCCTTATAAGAGACAATGGAGTACTCTCTTTCAGTGTGCACAGAGAAAAAAGGCCATGAGAGACTCAGCAAAACCCAGCCATCTGTAGGCCAGGAAGCAAGGCCTCACACCCCTATCGTCACAGCACCCAGCTCTGACTTCTGACCCTCAGAACAGTCTGTTGCTCAAGCCCCACAGTCTTTCACTCTTTGACAGCTCACACAGACTAGCACATTTGTTCATAATGTACTGAAGACTTAAGTAAATTTAAGATGCTGTGTCTCACCTATTATATATGATGCAGGATCAAACTGGTCTCTGGGACTAGCGAGGGTAGGAATGAGCCACGTCAGCGCGGCACTCTTCTCACAGTACTGGTCCTGAAGAAAGCCCCTGATCTGAGCATAATACGGCTTCCCATCTTGCTCGTCAATCACAGAAACAACGTCACCAACTTGGTAATATACTCCCTGGGGGAAACAGGACAATCTTGTATTTTAAATAGTAACAGCCTATGTTCATCAGCAAGCAAAATTTCAAAATAGTAAAAAAAAAAAAAAGTCTGAATATCAATGTTTTACCTTATGTTGATGTTTGTTTCCCTTCTGAATGAAAAACAATTACATAATACCAATATATGACAATTTACAACCAGAGAAAAGATTTTTATATCATAAAAGTACTATCTCTACTTTTAAAAGAAAGACTTCATTTTTAAGAATAGTTTTGAATTCACAATAAAATCATGGAAAGTAGATAGGGAATTTCCCTCAGTTCCTTTACCTGGCACATATATAGCATCTACTCCTATCCGCGTCTCCATTCATCTCACCGATGAACCTACACATGACATCATGATAACTCAAACATCATAAATTAACTTAGTTAACTTGGTGTTCTATAATCTGGGGGCTTGGGGACCCCATGGATTCACTGTACACCATGGATCCACTGTGATCAAATCACCAAGTAGTTCCACTGGCCTAAAAATCCTTTACACTATCCCTACTTTTTGTTAACAGTCATTAAGCTGTAGAAAGTTAATGACTTGTTGCTCAGGTCCACACAAGGAAGCAACTGTGCCTACATTAACTGGCTCAGTGGTCTTCCTATACTACCTTAACAAAACAAAACAAACAAACAAACAAACAAACAAAAAACAGCACTTGCCTGGTGAGACTAGATTCTAAACACTGCCCTTTTCCAGTTGTTTATTCAAAGAAAATAGATACGGTAAGTTAAAAAAAACAAAACGTTGAAAACCTTTTTCTATTATAAGCAGCATTCAGGATGTTACCACATTTCCCAGACTCCTTGACAACCGTCTCTTCCACGGTCTTCTGCTTTACATCTTTTCAACAGGATAACATACTCATTCCTGTTCTATTTATATCAAATTAAGTAAGCTGTCCAATTCCAGTACTGTTTCTCCCTATGCTTCTGATATCCATCCCAGGTCCTCCTCCCTGGGTCCCGAATGGAAAAATTTCACAGGTCATATGTTCTCAACTGTAGGAACTATGCATATTTTCCTTGAAGCAAGGCTTTTGTAGCAGCCAATGGCACTAAGATACATATAGTTTAACCATAAAAATGATTATGAATAAATACTGCCAGTAATTCAATGGCAACATGGGCATCTGATAGACCGAGTTTCTCCTAGTGGATGCTTCTTCATGTGTCTGGGGTGACTCAGCCCTGGGTCAAACGACTGTGTGCTGTTACTGCAGGCTACAGTCTACTTATTAGTCCACACCCATTATCAGCTGGTTTATGGTTGCTATCTGCTATGTTCACAAAGGTAGTTTTCCCCAAATTACAGACGACTGTATTTGTTTTTCACTGGCATTCAGACATATGTAACTGTGAGAATAAAACATCAATGCAAATATAAGGGCTTAGAGAAGTTCTGACAGTAAGTACACCCGGCACACGAGGTGTGTATAAGCAGTAGCTGTGGACACACACTCTAATACACTAGTCAATACCTGAGACCCTGGACACTGATACTCTATGCACTCCAAATTTTCCTCCTATATATCTATACTTACCAAAGTTTAGTTTATAAATTATAATTTGGGTAAGAGATTAACAGCAATAGCTAGTAATAAATAGAATAATTAGTAATAAACAGCTGAAACTGCGGATAAGGAAAGACTAATAGAAATATCTAACAAGCATCACTAAGACACTTAAGTAAGCAGTTTGCATTTGCTGGCAGCAAAGGAGGTGGACACAATATGTCAAAGAACACTGGATTAGGAATGGTCACTCTAATTCATGCAGCATATGAATGCAGGTGCCACAGAGGCCAAAGGAATTGGAGTATAGATAGTTGTGACTGGCTGGATGAAGGTGTTGGGAACTGAACATGGGTCCTCTGAGACAGCAGTATGTACTCTTAACCACTGGGCCACCTCTCCAGTCCCTCCCTCTCCAGTTTAATGTGAGCTCCAGCTTAGCTTAGAAGCTCACACTGACTTCTTGAACTTGCTACCATGATGTCGGCTCTGCTGTCAGAGTGTCCACAATGTTGGCTCTCTGCAACATGACTTGAATATTTTGCTGTATTTTGGTTTTACTATTTATTAAATATAGCAGTAATAGCAATGAGACAGATCCTTGTAATAACAAGTCCCACATGCTTTTCCATTAGCACACATAGAAATCACTACTACACTCAAATTGTATCTCCTAACCTATGAATTGCTGGAGAAGTTCTACAAATTTGAAGCTGTAACGAAGACCATTTGTATCATCCATCGACTAGTAACCTTGCTGAATCTTTAACATGGATGAAATCAGGAAGTAATTACTACTTACACATTTTATTTTACAGATGAAGAAACAGTAGAGATTAGTAACATAACCACCTGCCAAAGCAATGAAGCCAAGATCTCCTTAGGTTCTAGCAGCAGACTGCCTTGCTCCAAGATTTGCCATAGTTTCCTGAACAAGCTAATTCACGTCTCTAAGAGTCAATGTCCTTATCCATAGAATGAGGAGAATGACTGCTGCCTGCACCAGGCCTGCCAGCCTTAGAGGCATTGTCTATGTTCTCCTTTTATGTCTTCCAATTTAAAGTAATGAGATGTCACATCCCTCACTGAAGTCACAGCTATCTGTATGCTTTGGCCCAAAGGAAGACCTTACTTTATCAACAAAATTTTGGAGAGTGAACTAAGAATACCCTTGTTCAGTGTTTTGTTGTTTAGTAAGTCCAACTGTATACTCCGTCCACTTGATTTACAAGGCTGTTGTAAATGTAAATCTGTATGTTATGTAAAGAACTGTGTTAGAAATGCACAACCTTGCTGTGAATGTTCATCCTTAATACTCTCGTGCTTCCTGAAGAGATACTGTGAAGCTGCCTGTTTTCCTGTTCTGCAGACTGTGTGCCAATCTACATACTCATCAGACTATAACTATATTTACATTGTCTAGATATAAAAATTGATATATTTCAAATACAGAAAATCTGATATTTCAGATATAAACTGATATATCCCTGGAAAAAACCATATTGCCTAGACTCAGTAAACTTTTAGTAAGTTTTTTCTTTGTTTCTATGTGTATGGCTGTTTTGATTGCATGTAAGTTTGTATACCATGTGTGTCCCTGGTCCCCAAGGAGGCCAGAAGGTGACTTCGGATGCCCTAGAACTGGAAATACAGAGTTGTGAGCCACCCACCATGTTGTTGCTGGGAACTGAACCTGGGTCCTCTGAGAGAACAGCCAAGGCTCCTAATTGTTAAGCCATCTCTCCAGCCCAACTTTTAAAAACTTGTTTTTTTTTTTTTAAAAAAAAAATGAAAATAGATTCTTCTCTCATATAAAACATCAGGACCACAGTTCCCCTCCCTCCACTCCTCCCAGCTGTGCCCCCTCCACCAAACTTCCCCTGTCCCCTACATACACTCCCTGTCTGTTTCCCTTCAGAAAAGAGCAGGCTTCGAAGGGACAATAACCAAACAAGACAAAACCAGATTAAGTAAGACAAGGCAAAACCCCTCGTATCAAATCTGGACAAGGCAACTCAATAGGAAGAAAGCAGAGAGGCCAGAGTCAGAGAGACAGCCCTCACACCATTACCAAAGAGTCAGAGAGACACCCCTACACCGTTACCAAAGAGTCAGAGTGACAGCCCCCACATAGTTACCAAAGAGTCAGAGAGACAGCCCCACACCGTTAGGAGTCGTCAGAGAGACAGCCCCACACTGTTACCAAAGAGTCAGAGAGACACCCCCACACCGTTACCAAAGAGTCAGAGAGACACCCCCACACCATTACCGAAGAGTCAGAGAGACACCCCCACACCGTTACCAAAGAGTCAGAGAGACAGCCCCACACCGTTACCAAAGAGTCAGAGAGACACCCCCACACCGTTACCAAAGAGTCAGAGAGACAGCCCTCACACCATTACCAAAGAGTCAGAGAGACAGCCCCCACACCGTTACCAAAGAGTCAGAGAGACAGCCCCACACCGTTACCAAAGAGTCAGAGAGACACCCCCACACCGTTAGGAGTCGTCAGAGAGACAGCCCCCACACCATTAGGGTCGCACAGGACGCCAGGCTCATAGCACAGCACACAGAGGCCTGCTGCCTTGGCTGCTCTTGCTTCTGCTTTAAGGCTCTGTCACACCCGTCAGGAACTTCCTGCAGTGTGTCAGGAGCACAGGCTACAACCAGCCCAGCTGCCCTTTCGCAGTGACGCCAGAGGCTTACCTTGTAGAAAATTGACTCTGCAGTGACTATGGTAGAAACAGATTCAGGCGCTTTGATAGGCTACAAGAAAACAGATGCAAAAACATTTGTGTACCTATATAGTATGTACGGCCATTTTACCATCTAAATGAGAACTATCTAATTTGAAAAAAACAAAACACTGTTATTTGGTGACAGAAACTACACCACACACACAAACACACACACAGAATGTGAAGCAGGTGAATATTTCCACAATATTTGCTACCAGTAATTTAAAAGTGCAGAAAAACAAAAGGTGAAGTTTCTGATTATGCTGCTAGGAGCTAACACAACACAAAGCTCTCTAGTGCTCCAGTAGACATTAATATTCCAAGTATAGAAATACAGTGGATCTAAAAGTCTGAGCATGGCTAGATGGACATTATAGAAAATGTACAGATAAGTATAATTTTGTTGCAAGCCTGAACTCTTTAGGGTTCTTAGTAATTTGCCACATTGCACCACCATTAAAATCCCTTTTTAGAGCTGCAACACAAAGCTTATCATAAAAATGGCCTTTCCTATGACTTTGTGCCATTCTCCCAAGAATGGATATGCCAAGAAATTGATCATGAAGTAACTGAACACAGTCTGAACTCACCATGCAAACCTGACAACCTGAGTTGACACTGGGAACCAAGGCAGGAGGGAACCAGCTCCTGAATCTGTCCTCTGACCTCCACATATGTACCCAACATATGCACCTGCACTCTTATGTACACAATAAAAAACTCACATGTAAAAAGAAATGAGAGAACAATTAGGCCTGGGAGAAGGCTCAGCATTTGAGAGCACTTGCTCTTGCAGAGGGCCCAGGTTCAGCCCGCAGCATTCACGTGGCAGCTTCTAACTGTTTGTAACTCCAGCACCCAGGGAGCCAGTGCCTCTGCTAGCCTCTGAGGGCACCTGTTGCACACATGCAGGAAAAACACTCAGACACAAGAAACACAAATAAATCTTTAAACAAGAGACTACAGTCTTTATGACACTTCTCCTGGGTCTGTTTTACAAATGAGTGTGCCTACTTTAGAAAGGTGTTTACTGGCAAGTGAGGCATTTTTGTTCCAAAAGTAACAACCAAGCTGAGACAAACAAAAACACCTACAATATCCTTCACCGTCCCAAATGCACAAAGAAAAAAATCCTTACCACAGCAGACTCTAGCACGAGAGGTTAACAATCTTCATACATCAGCTTTACAAAAAGTTTTGGATTTATAATCACCGTATTCATTGTGAACCAATAGATAGATTTTTTTTCTGAGACTATCATAACAAATAAGGTACTGATGAATTATGTTATTTGCCTCGTTCTTTAAAAGACATAAAAAAGTTTGTTTTTTTTTCTTTCTTTCCTTCTGTTTTTCAAGACAGGGTTTCTCTGTGTAGCCATGGCTGCTCTAAAACTCATTTTGTAGATCAGGCTGGCCTCAAAACTCAAAGAGAGCGGCCTGTACCTGTCCTCTGAGAACAGGAATTAAAGGTTGGCACTGTCACTATCCAGCAACAAATTTTTCTTAACTATGTATCAAGAGCCATAACTTCATGAAATTGTCAATGAACGAATTTAACCAATTTACAAAAAAAAAAAAAAACCCATAATTTCTCTTTCCATACAGAACATGACACACTGTGCTAAATTACAGAACATTCCTCTTAGATTCATATTTTATATTTTCCAGATGAGAAAAATAAAAGCTGAAGAAAAAAAAACAAAACAAAACAGAGAAACTGCTTTTCTAATGTCAAAAACTGCAAGTTTCTTACAAGAGAGCTGTCTTTTGGGGAACCTTGCCTTCTTCCCTCCAGAATAATGCCAAACTGCGCTGGAGAGGTACACCAGCATTCAACGATGAATAGAGAAAGCAGCCGGCGAGTCCCACACACCCACAGCGTCCCATTAGGCAGCACAATGTCCACAGCCATCTTACGTTTTTTAACTTAAAAATGTGTCTTCTCCCTTTTCCTTTCGTGGAAACTTTCTTTTCAGCAGCTGGAGCAGATTTGTACTTGGTATTTCTGAGCCGGGCCGACCTTCTGTGAATTTCTTGCTTACTCTGTTACACAGAGAAAAGGACATTAAAACTGCAGAAGAGAAGCCAATACAATAATCTCACAAAGATCAGAGGATAATACACTCTGTTAAAAAAAAAAAAAAGAAGAAATTAAAAGACCGAGGGCTGAGATGTCAAACTCTGCAGGGTCTCCCAAGAGATGGCGCTGCTTTCAAAAGCGGGAAGACAACAGGAGTGCGGGGAGGCCAGGGCGGGAACTATTTATTTATTATTCGTTTGCTGAGCTGATCTATTTTACTCCCTCCCCCAAAAAAGTTTCCTGCACATCTCAGGACAGAATCCTAATGCTGACATTTTTTAGCGACCTACTAATTTATTAACGTGACGACAAGGACCTGATGAGCAAGAGGTCCTCCACCTACGAACGGCCTCGTCCGGCTGACCCCGTGCGTCCCGCACCGCCCGGTCTACGGGAGGACGCCCTTCTCCCGGGGAGGGAGAGGCCGAGGGCTCACCTGCTTGCCGCCGCCGCCGCCGCCCCCGTTGCTCTGCGAAGGACCGGCCGAGGTGGTGGCGAAGGTGGCAGTGCCGAAGCCGCCGCCGCCGCCCCCGGTCCCGGTCCCGGTCCCCGCCGCTCCCGCGCCGCCGCCCCGGCCCGTGCAGTGATGGCAGAGGATCTCGCCCTGCGGACTCTTCTTCCACATGGACGACGACGTGGTCTTGCACATGCTGCAGGTGGGCTTCAGGCCCAGCGGCATGCTGGCCGGCTCGGGCGGCCCCCGCGGGCGCAGCGACACGGGAATGGCGGCCGTCTGCGCGGGCCGCCCGGGGGTCGGCCGGCCACCTCGGCGACTGGAAGAGCAAGGTCTCAGGTGCTGGGCCGCCCGCGCCGGGACCCAGCGGCCACCGCTGACCCCTGGAGGCGGGAAGCGGGCTCCCGCAGCCCGGGACCCAGCCCTGGAGCTGGGCCGCCCGCGGGGCACGCAGGCCCGACACTCGGCGCGGCCTCCCGGGAAAGCCAGCTCGGGCCCGGGGGACGCAACCCGGGGCGGACGCCGCCGCCGGGGTCCCGAGGGCGACCGCGGCCCTGCCTCCGCCCTCCCGGGCTTCCGGCGATGGGCGGAGCTCCCGGGGCGGGGCGGGGCCGGGTGAGCCAGTGTAGCGGACCTAGGCCTCTGGGCTCCGGAAGCCCCGCCTACTGGCCGGAAGTGGCCCTGCCAGAATTACCATTGCCTGTCACTCTTCTGAGTTTAACAGCCAGCAGGGGGAAAATGTAAAATTTCCCGTTAAAAGTGAATTTCAAATGACTAGTGAGAGTGGCCCATGTAATAGTTGTTACCTGACATTCACACTTATCCTGTTTTTTTATTTGATAAATGTAACCTTATTGATCAAGACCCTTTTAAAACTCTTAATTAGTTAATGAATTAATTTGACTTTGGAGGCTAGGGAGGTGACCTGATGGGTAAAGTTCTTCTGGCACAAGCTTATGGCCCGAGTTTGACCCCCAGTACTCATGTAAAAAGCAAGGTGTGTTAGGGCTGGAAAGACAGCTAAGACTAGATCCAGTATTAGCACCTACACTCTGTGACACTTTTAACATTCTTGTTTGACATACTAAACTTTAGGATAAAGTGCTCTCGAGCCCCCCCCCAAAAAAAAACCCAAAGAATTGAGGGTCTAAGAAATTCCCATAATAAGAACATTCAGACAGAAAAGAGCAGAAACACCCGTGTGGGCTTTATTAGAGATTAATTTATTAGTCAATGATTTATTTTACTTGGGCCAATGTAACAGTGCTGTGCACTGAATACTGAATATGAGGGGTTTATGAGTTAGTTGGGTTAGACATGAGCAATGTGCAGAAGAATTCCTATCAATTATTTCTCATGAGTTATACTATAATTAAAACAACATTACAGTTTTGCATTACACAGTTGGATTCAGAGCTGGGATATTTGTATCTTGTATGGCTTCACATCAGCTTATTTGCATAAAAAACCAGCAAAACATTATACCTTCCTAACGTTTAAAATAAAGTATACTAGCATAAAGGCTCCCAAAGAAGATTCCTGGAGACTGTATTGAACACTGCTTTAACTAAGGGTGAGTGCTGGAAGAATTTATCGTGTTTCTGTGAACGTTGGCTTGAGGAACTGGACACATTTCAACCTGGATTTAAATCACCGCAAAACTAGTAGTTCTCTGGGAGGACCATTAGCAAAAGCAGATATAATATACTCTCACCTGGAAAGGAGATGTGTATTATTTGAGAGGATTAAGCCTGAACATTGGCTATGATTGTTGAAGTCTAAAGCTCCCAGGGAAACTAGCCCAAGGAATGAAGGAATTCCTAAGTACTGGTTACAGGTAAATAAATTTTTTCTTTAATTGAACAACTGTATGCTCAGTGGAGTTTTATCTATATGTGGTATGTGTATACATGATCATATGTGCCTATATATGTGTCTGAGCACGTGTGTGTGTGTGTGTGAATAAGCACATGTGTCTCCACACATGTGAGGCTGGACATTGTGGGGGTCTCCCTCAATCATTTTTTACCTTTTTTTTTTAACAGTCTTTTCCTGAACTTGCAGCTTGCCAATTAACCTAGACTGGCTTACCCAGCAAGCCCCAGGAATGCTCCTGTCCAAGTTCCCCAGGTCCTAATGTCCATGTGTGACCTTTCACATAGATGCTGGGAACTCAGGCCCCCAAGCATGCTACAGGCTGAACCATCTCCCTGGCCACGTTTTAACCTCTTTGAAACAGGATCTTACTCCATCCCATGCTGCTCTGACACACACTATTTCGTCCAGACTGCAAGCCAGCAGCAACTCCATCCTCGGCCTTCTAAGTGTAGAGACTGCGGGTGGGACAACTGTGTCATTTAAAAAGTGAAGTGATGCCTTGTGTTTTCTCAGAAATGAGCGATAAGATCGTGGATATCTGCATGATTTGGAGACACAGGGTTGATGCTGAGCATCCAGTGTGGAATTTTAGAAAGTCCCTGGAGGGGCTAGTGAGATGGCTCAGCGGTTAAGAGCACTGACTGCTCTTCTGGAGGTCATGAATTCAAATCCCAGCAATGACATGGTGGCTCACGACCATCTGTAATGAGAAACAAATTTAAAAACCCATGGGCCTTGCTCCTAGGCCAGAACAAGTAAAGGCTGGAGCAAGAGGGAGAAGGGAAGGGGGGAAAAAGAATACTGCTCTGACACACACTATTTAGCTATAAGAAAGAAAGAATGAATGAAAGAAAGAAAGGAAGGAAGGAAGAAAAAGAAAGAAAGAAAGAAAGAAAGAAAGAAAGAAAGAAAGAAAGAAAGAAAGAAAGAGAAAGGGAGGAAGGGAGGAAGGGAGGAAGGGAGGAAGAAAGGAAGTAAGTCTGTCCCTGGAATAAATGTGCACAGTGGTTCTAACAGCAGATAAAAGAATGAAGCTCGCTGGGCAGTGGTGGCACATGCCTTTAATCCCAGCACTTGGGAGACAGAGGCAGGTGGATTTCTGAGTTCGAGGCCAGCCTGGCCTACAGAGTAAGTTCCAGGACAGCCAGGGCTACACAGAGAAACCCTGTCTTGAAAAACAAAACAAAACAAACAAAGAATGATGCTCTGTAGAAGACCCAGACTCTGTGACCTGCCAGTAGATTGCCCAGTGTCTCAGCTGGAGGTTGGGTTTTTATTTCTATGGTTGATATCCCGTTACTGACACCTGACTTCATAGACAGTATGTCTTTCTTTTTTCTTTTGATTTATTCTTCTCTCATAGAGTACATCTGAACCTCAGCCTCCCTCCTTCACTCCTTCCAGGTCCCTGTCCCCAACCTCTCCCCCAGATCCATTGCTCTTCCTTTTCCCTAAAGAAAAGAGCAGACCTCCCAGTGATACCAATTGAACCTGGAATAACAAGTTACAATGGGACAAGCACAGACCCTCCCATCAATGCTGAGGAACGTGAAAATGTCCCAGGGAAGCTGGAGGCTGGGAGCAGGCGTGGCTCTCTGGCAGTATAGGGGAGTGGGGCTGAGAAGAGAGAACTGGAAGGCACCAAAGCTCATAAGTATTTAGAAACAAAGCATGATAAATCTCAGGGTTGCAACAAGAGGTGAGGCTGATAAACTACCCAGACTGGAGTAGGCAATGCGCGGGCACTAGTGGAAGATGCGGCTTCCGAATCTCCGTCAGGTTTTGCCTGCATCTGGTGGTAAGTGCGCAGGCGTCCATCTCTTGAGGCACAGGGACAGGGACGGACTGCATCCTTCACAAGGCAAGCTTCACTTACTGCTCAGGGCAGCAAGGAGTCAGCTGGAGCAGCCCTGTGTCGCTTGTTGCTCCGTGGCTTTCAGAGCCAGAGTCAGTGCTCTAAGGTAGTTTGGGGCTAGAATGTTGGGGTCCCTTCGGCATCCGTCTAAAATGAGACGGACCACACTTCAGCCGTCGTTTCCAACCACTTTAACAGGATTTTGGTTTCTTGCCAGGGAAACCTACACAATACACAATACTTTTGGGCTCTGCAGCTCTGCCCCAGGAGCAGAACCCAGCACCCAGATGCAATAGCAAGCGGGCCAGATATCAACCACCAATTAATAATAAAACAAGAATCATCTCTCACTTCAATGTCATGAGCACAAAATAAGATGGTGACATTGTAGGCATGGGCTTTGGGCTTCTTTTGTCCCTGCAGAGTTATCAAGGGCATTCCAAGTATGCCAAATCCAAGGAACCCAGGTGGTGAGAAGATGAAAGACCAGGAAAAATCCAGAACCTCTCCCTTCCCCCCAGCAAACAGAGTAGAGCCAAGAATGTAGGTTAGCCGGTTCAGTGACCCTGTTCCAGGAACTGGCTGACCACAAAAGTTAGATTAAAATCTTGAGAACAATCTTGATAAACAGAGTTCGTTCCCCCTTGTGATTTTTCACTGGTATTTTCCAATGATGCCCTCCCTACCTACTTGGGTTGTGGTTTCTTCCCTTAAATACCCCTTCTCCCAACTATTTGTGGTCGAACTCCTCTACCCCTGCGTGGGATACTAGTGGGCCCCAGTGCGATGGTTCCTGTCAATAAACCTCGTGTGATTGCAGCAAGGATGGTCTCTCGTGAGTTCTTGGGGGGGGGGGGTCGCGTCATCCTGAGACTTGAGTGAGGGTTTCCCCTCTTCAGGGGTCTTTCAAAGGGACAGAAGAGTGACACTCTACAAGAGTTTGAAGGGAAACGCCTGGACAGCTAGGTCTTTGCTATGGATATTCCTAAATTCCACCTGGCTTCTCACGGAGGCTTTGGCAGGGCCTCCTGACTGCTCCTGAGTGTTAACCACTCACTTCTTAAGATCCTTTAGGGAGATCCTCAGGGTCAGAACCATTATCTAACAATGCTGTCAGGAATCTGGTCTTCTCATCTTTGTCCTCTGGTACACTGGGATTCTGTTCAGAGGCTACAATCATGGCTATCTAGTGGCTAATAAATACATACTTATGTCTTGGGCTTTAAAATGTCTCAGTTTTGTGCACCTGGGCATGGGGATGGGGAGAAATTGACACTGGGAGGTCTTTCTCCTTACACCTTTCTTTCTTTCTTTCTTTCTTTCTTTCTTTCTTTCTTTCTTTCTTTCTTTCTTTCTTTCTTTCTTTCTTTTTTTTTTAAAGATATGCCTCTCACCCAACCAGGAGCTCCTGAATTCCATTAGATAGTAAGATTGGCTGGCCAACAGGCACCAAGCGGTCTTCTTATCGTTTCCATGCTACCTTAGAGCACTGACTCTGGCTCTGAAAGCCACGGAGCAACAAGCGACGCAGGGCCGCTCCAGCTGACTCCTTGCTGCCCTGAGCAGTAAGTGAAGCTTGCCTGGTGAAGGATGCAGTCCATCCCTGTGCCTCAAGAGATGGACGCCTGTGCACTTACCACCAGATGCAGGCAAAACCTGACAAAGGTTTGGAAGCCGCATCTTCCACTAGTGCCCGCGCATTGCCTACTCCAGTCTGGATAGTTTATCAGCCTCACCTCTTGTTGCAACCCTGAGATTTATCATGCTTTGTTTCTAAATACTTATGAGCTTTGGTGCCTTCCAGTTCTCTCTTCTCAGCCCCACTCCCCTATACTGCCAGAGAGCCACGCCTGCTCCCAGCCTCCAGCTTCCCTGGGACATTTCCTTCTCTAAACAATCTCATATTCTCTCTGTCTCTGTCTCTCTATGTTTTTCTCTGAGTCTCTCTATCTCTCTCTGTCTCTGTCTCTGTCTCTGTCTCTCTCTGTCTCTCTCTCTCTCTCTCCTCTCTTAGTGCTGTTCGTATGTGCAAGAGTGTGTAGCCATCCACCAAAGGATGAGCAACTGACCAGTGACTTTCTTGACAGCCAATAGCCCCTCAGCTAGGAGAGGGCTCACAGTCCCCTCTGTCGTCTATGTTGGAATTTTGACTGGCTTGATCTTGTGCAGGTAGCCACAGCTACTGCGAGTCTGTTCCATCATATCCTACCCAGGAGACTGAATTTCACTGCACCTCTCCCCACCCTAAGGGCTTTCTATTCTGCCTCCTCTTCTTCATGGTCTCTGAGCCTTAGTTTGGAGGAGGATATATTTGTCTTGTATAGGGCTTAACGCGTTGCTTATTCTCAGAACATTCACTAGTCCTGAGTTTCTGCATTAACTATTGCCTGCTGCAGAGAGAAGCTTCTCTGGCCAACGTTGAGAATGGCTCAAACCTCCTTTGATGGCCTTGCAAATAGCGCTCAGTCTTTACTTTAGAATTGTTAACAACCGTTCATAGTTTACTTCAATAGGGCCAGCTGTGGAAGTGGACTTCTTTTACCTCTTCATATTGCTTCACATTTTTTTCCTCAACATATACATGCATTATTTTTATTTGGAAACAATGCAAAGAGTTGTTGGGGACATAGTTCAGTCAGTCAAGTGCTGGCTGCACAAACATGGGCATCTGAGTTCTAGCCTTTTGTACTGGCTGGTTTTGTGTGTCAACCTGACACAAACTGGAGTTATCACATAGAAAGGCGGTTTGGTTGAGGAAATGCCTTCATGAGATCCAGTTGTAAGGCATTTTTTTCAATTAGTGATCAAGGCGGGGAGGGCCCCTTGTGGGTGGGACCATCCCTGGGCTGGTAGTCTTGGGTTCTATAAGAAAGCAAGCTGAGCAAGCCAGGGGAAGCAAGCCAGCAAGAAACATCCCTCCATAGCCTCTGCATCAGCTCCTGCTTCCTGACCTGCTTGAGTTCTAGTCCTGACTTCCTTTGGTGATGAACAGCAATGTGGAAAGTGTTAGCCGAATAAACCCTTTCCTCCCCAACTTGCTTCTTGATCATGTTTGTGCAGGAGTGGAAACCCTGACGAAGACACCCTCGGATCCACAGTAAGTTGGGCATATTGGTGCAGGCTTGTAATAAGAATGCAGAGGGGGGTGCTGATGGGTGTATCACCCGGACTCACTGACCATCCAGCCTAGTCCATCAGCCTAAACCAGATTCCCGAGAAAGACCCTGCCTTACAAAATTAGGGGACAGCTCCCGGGGAATTAAAACAGGTTGGCTTCTCATTTCCAAATGTGAATGTGTAGGACCCCCTCGGGTCCGCAGGTCGCAGGAATGAGGGAGTCCCTCAGAAACAGAGAAGCCAAATTGTAGTAAACACACGAGGTACTTTAATGGCAGAGCTCTGGGTGGACTCATATCTCACGCAGGAGACAGAGGAGTCGACCCAGACCCTCAGAAGTAAGGGGTTTTCATGGGGTTAGGGTTGGGGGGGGGGGCAGGGAGAGTTGGTGCAGCCACAAGTGATTGGCTCATTTGAACACACAATGCAACAAGATAGTACGCGTGCGCCAGCCGGAGTGGCAGAATTCCAGAGGCCGGGGGCATATCAGAGTCTGGGGCACCTCTGGTCAGTGTGTGACCCTGAGTGAACCGGGGTGAGATGCCTCCTTGGCAGAGTTTATGAGCTAACCTTGACAGCCCCGGCTGGCTCCGGCACTTTTTTTTTTCTTATCTTTAGTCTTGTTAGTCTTAGCGGCCGGGTGGGCTCCGTAAAGTCTGGACTTTGTCTTTTTACAGTGTTCGGCCTTGAGCCTTTGAATTTTTCTTTCAGTCTCAAACATAGGAAGATGGGTGCCTGGCTGGGGCAACTGAGATAATTGCCTAGCTAGCTGTCAGGTGGAGGAACAGAAGACCTTCAGCTGCCCTAAGAGAACAAAGGCTCTTTACTAGCCACATTCCTAATAATTTAGGGAACAGGTTTTGGGGAAGTGTTAAAAGTTAGGGCTCCACAAATGTATGTAGATGAGTGTACAACAATAAACATAGGCACACACACACACACACACACACACACGCATGGTTGTGCATGTGGACCCACAACACAAATGTGCGTCATAGAAGCACACACACGCATACCTTCACATGAGCACATGTACATCAAAGAAAGAAAGGTGAAAATATCAAATGGAAAACCTACTTTTCGCCCTCAAACCCCTCCGCCATTAGGGCGCGAGGTGCATTGTGGCCGACATTTCATTCGGAGGTTGGCAGCTGTACCCTCCTTTCTGAGCCCAGTTCCTCTACGGTGAGGAGGCTGTTACCCAGCCCGCTGCTGTGCTGGGCCCACAGGGCTAACTTCCCCACGCAGCAGCAGCTCTCCTGCAGAGACCTGAGAGCGGTGGTTCTCAACCTGTAGGTATCCGCCCCTTCGGAGGTTGAGTGACCCTTTTGCAGGGATCATCTAAGACTTCCAGAAAACACGGCTATTTACATGATAATTCATAACAGTAGCAAAATTACAGCAATGGAGTAGCAACAAAAATAATTTTATGGTTGGGGGGTCACCATGACATGAGGAACTGCATTAAAGGGTCGCAGCATTAGGAAGGTTGAGAACCACCGCCTAAATGTTGCCTAGCAACATTTGCCTCTAGGGCCGATGGGAATTACTAGGCAAAGATGTCCGGGATCAAATCAAGAGGCAAGGGTGGGTGAAGACTCTGCTCTGGTCCCCTCCTACCTGAGGGGTGCTTCAGGAAGACAGTGAGGCCGGGAGAGGGGGGAGTCATGGCTCTACAAGGAGGCAGGAGGAGATATCTCAGGCACATGTCTTATTTGTGCTGCTGTAACAAATTACTAGAGATGGGGTATTTATGAGAAACAGACATTTTTTTCCACACTTCTGATTGCTGGATCCCATTCACTAGGATTTCACCCTCCTTGATTAATTTCTTCTAAGTGTTCCACCTTTTAAAAAATGTTACTTTTTTTTCTTTAAATATATTTTAATTAGAATACAATTATATCACATCTCCCTTCCACTTCTTCCTTCCAACACTTCCTATATACCCCCTTCCTCCCTCTCAGATTAATGGCTTCTTTTTGATTAATATATATATATATATATATATATATATATATATATATATATCAACACCATTATGCATACATATATTCATAAACATATAAATTCAACTTGCTGAGTCTGTTTCTGTTGTTTATATGATTT
>NC_034591.1:499025-517033 GCF_900095145.1 Mus pahari
CTCTCTCTCTCTCTCTCTCTCTCTCTCTCTCTCTCTCTCTCTCTCTCTCTCATCATTAATGACCTGTAGATATTTGTCTAGGGGTTGGCCATGAGATTTCCCCCTTTCCATGTTAGCGTGGCTATTGATACTGTCATTGTTTAGGCCTAGTTTATGCAGACATTTCTAGGAAACTCAGTCATACACTGAACTTCCTCCGCCCTTCTGGCTCTTACCATTTTTCTGCCTCCTCTTCCAGGATTTTTCCTGAGCCTTTTATGCAGTTTTGTGTTGCAGATGCATCTGGTGGGGACTGACCTCCCTACAGTCGTGGATTTCTGCAATATGTCTAGCCGTGGTTTCCTGTAATAGTCTCCATTTTCTGTAAAGGGGAGCTTTCTTGGATGAGAGAAGATGGCTACACTTGTGTGTGTAAGGATGCTTTAGAATGTAGTTAGGAGTCTGCTAGACTAGAAAAGAAGCAGTCGTGAGGTCTCTTTTAAGACACATGACCTCACTGCCCCTGGGTGGCTGACTAGGTTTCTAATACCAAGCCTAATTTCCCTCCTGTGGGGTGTCTTAAGTTCAGTCACACTAACCAAAGGTGAGGGCTGCTCTTGCACCTTTGCTCTAGGGTCATTGTTCTTGTTCTTAGGCATCACAACTGTATAGGATTATTGATCGCATCCTGCCCTTGCAGAATGCTTTCTACTATACCAGCAATCAAGTTTAAGCATAAGAATTAGGGAAATATACTCAAACAATAGCACACAATGAGAGATGCTCAGTCTGGAGCCAGGGGAAGGGTTGTACTGGATTGCACAGAAAAGTTAGTACATATGAGATGGATGAGAGAATTCGGATGGTCCTGTGTGTACATAAGTTGTGAAAGCAGAAGTAAATGCCTCTGGAGGCCTTAAAACGTCACACTAATGGGAAATTCCCTTGGTTGTCTTAGTGTCAGCATGTGCTATAATTTGTAAGACTTACAGTTAGCATAATTTAATGTGTGCCATAGTTCACTAATTAAAACTCTTATGGCAAAAAGGGGGAGAGCAGATGTATAAAATACATCACAGGCTAGTATGGAAAGATGATCGCGTTCTGCTCCCTGAAGACTAGAGGCCAGCCGAGGAGTCACAGACCCTGTGTGTCTTTGCCCTACCTGTTAAACGGGTGGGCTTCTGCAGTGAGTCCTACTTGGGTTAGCCACCTGTCAAATGGAAAGGTGTCAGAGGCTATAAACCATAGAGTAGATATTCTAAATGAGTTAGTTCGTATAAGAATGCAAACGACTGCTACATCTGAAAAACACCTGCACAGTGTAGGATACGAGGCTGATGAGAAGCGAGAGGATTTCTTTTGACCAAACGGTAGTAACTTCATTAGTTACAATCCTGATGTGTAAACATAGAAATCTTATTAACTGTGTTTTGGAAGGAAAACATATAACTAACTTAGGTTGATCGTTTACACCAACGTAATAGAGACACTGAGGCCTGGACAGAGATAATGGCAGGGGCCTGGGGGACTCTGAGGGTACAGGAAGAGAGCAGAGGCAGATGTTCAGACTGATTCTTTTCTTTTTGGCCAGGGGGGTTTGGGGGGAGTGGCCAGCATATGTCTTCCACTGCAGACAGGCCTTCTGGATGTTCTATGCTATAACTTGAACACCATGGAACCATGTTCTGTGTAAGATATTCTTGCTTCCCAGTCTCATTCTTTGCTTGGGGTACTGTTCTCTTTGCCTGCATTGTGCTTCCTCCCAACCTTCATATTTAACACAACCGTTATTCTAAGAACCAGCTAATACTTCATCTCTGATTCCATTACTCTAAATAGCAATTCCTTTCTAAAGCCCTTGCTTCTTTCTCTCTTACAAGTACACATTGCACATGTCTCTTCTAGCTACACAGGCAAGGACTATGTCTTTTTCGTATCTCTTTTGCTTCCTCACTCTCTGTACACGGTAAACAGACTCTGAGTTTAATTATGGGGTTAGTGAAAAGCTCTGTAGAAGACAAGCCCCCCCCCCCAACCCCGCAGCCCACAGATCCCAGAGAAGAAGGGTTCACGGTACCTACTCACTACCTGGTCATGGGTCTTCCCTTACCAATCAGTCTGGTTTAGGTGTTTCATGACTTCCAACTGATGGTGTACCTCAAGTGTGACAGTCCACTCTATGTAATTGACTTAATGCTTAGGACCTGTGCAATCTCCCACCATAGGGTCATGGTCGACCAGAAAGACTGGTTTATACTTTACGAGAAATGAGTCTTACTCATCTGAAATAATGGCACAGGACGACGTCTGGTTGGTGTCCTCCGGTGGAGTTTGCTGAGCATCCTTCTTCTTGCTGAGAAGAAAGCGATGGCGTGATTGGAAGGACCCCGTCCTCATAGACAGAGTATCTTGCTCCATGACATGGAGTTGGCTTGAAGACCTGAGTGTAGGTCTTCTTGAGACCCAACAGAGAGTGCACCTGCTAGCATGAAGGTTGACTGGTCTTGGCTTAGAACCCCTCTCTCTATCGATAAATGGGACCTCATAAAATTGCAAAGCTTCTGTAAGGCAAAAGACACTGTCAATAAGACAAAAAGGCCACCGACAGATTGGGAAATGATCTTTACCAATCTTAAATCAGATAGGGGACTAATATCCGATATATTTTAAGAACTCAAGAACATGGACTCCAGAAATTCAAATAACCCTATTAAAAAATGGGGTACAGAGCTAAACAAAGAATTCTCACTGAGGAATACTGAATGGCTGAGAAGCACCTGAAAAAAATGTTCAACATCCTTAATCATCAGAGAAATGCAAATCAAAACAACCCTGAGATTCCACCTCACACAAGTCAGAATCGCTAAGATCAAAAATTCAAGTGACAGCAGATGCTGGCGAGGATGTGGAGAAAGAGGAACACTCCTCCATTGCTGGTGAGATTGCAAGCTTGTACAACCACTCTAGAAATCAGTCTGATGGTTCCTCAGAAAATTGGACATAGTANTACCAGAAGATCCAGTAAAACCTCTCCTGGGCATATACCCAGAAGATGTTCCAACTTGTAATAAGGAAACATGCTCTACTATGTCCATAGTATCCTTATTTATATAGCCAGAAGCTGGAAAGAACCCAAATGTCCCTCAACAGAGGAATGGATACAGAAAATGTGGTATATTTACACAATGGAATACTACCCTGCAATTAAAAACAATGAATTTATGAAATTCTTAGGCAAATGGATGCATCTGGAGGATATCATCCTGAGTGAGGTAACCCAATCACAAAAGAACACACATGATATGCACTCACTGATAAGTGGATATTAGCCCAGAAACTTAGAATATCTAAGATATAATTTGCAATACACCTGAAACTCAAGAAGAAGGAAGACCAAAGTGTGGCTACTTCCTTCCTTCTTAGAAGGCGGAACAAAATACCCATGGAAGGAGTTATAGAGACAGTTTGGAGTTGAGATGGACCAACCAGAGACTGCCCCACCTGGGGATCCATCCCATAATCAGCCACCAAACCCAGACACTATTGCATATGCCAGAAAGATTTTGCTGACAGGATCCTGATACAGCTGCCTTGTGAGGCTATGCCAGTGCCTGGCAAATACAGAAGTGGATGCTCAAAGTCATCTTTTGGATGGAACACAGGGCCCCTAATGAAGGAGCTAGAGAAAGTACCCAAGGAGCTATAGGGGGCTGAAACCCTATAGGAGGAACAACAATATGAACTAACCAGTACCCCCAGAGCTCATGTCTCCAACTGCATATGTAGCAGAGGATGGCCTAGTCAGCCATCAATGGGAGGAGAGGCCCTTGGTCTTGCGAAGATCATATGCCCCAGTACAGGGGAATGCCAGGGCCAGGAAGCAGGAATGGGTTGGTTGGGGAGCAGGGTGGGGGGAGGGTATAGGGGGCCTTGGGGATAGCATTTGAAATATAAATGAAGAAAACATCTAATTAAAAAATGTGAAGAAAAAGAAAGAAAAAGAAAAAAAAAGAAAGAAAAAGAAAAAAGAAAAAAAGAACCCCTCTCTCCTCCTGAGAAGGATCCACTCACCCTGTGCTCCAACTGCCACTCTCTTAACTGTCACTTAGAACTTGGCTTCTCAGTTCTGCTCCCTGCCTGGCTGTTTGGATGGCTGCTGGCTCAGCAGGAGTCTGGAGAGCTTGAGGAGCAGGTGAAAGCCCCATTTGTGTTTCAGGAACAAACTAAATACAGTTCCTCAAGGAACGCTCCATGGCTTTTGGGGTTTGGTCGCTTTTGTCTTTGGTGGTTTGAAAAATGTCTGTTTCTGCTTCTGACTTGTAGGACAACGTAGATACCAACTTGGATATTTGAGCATCTTTCAGTGACCTTCAGCTTTGGGTGAAGATTCCTTTCCCAGAGGAGCTCCAGACATTGTCGTAGAGGGAAATATTTCTTTTATCGTCAAAATGTAAATATAATATTACTGAATTATTATTTGGGATAAATGGCCACTAAAATTTCATTCAAGTTAAGTGCATTCCCAACTGAGCTGAATCAGAATAATGATCAATCACATTTGTAGTATTTCTGTCCAGTCAGAGTGAGGGTGAATATTAATGTGATTTTTCTAAATATTATTCTTAAATTTTATTCTCAAAATTCAAAACTATAACATAGTAAAGTTTACATTGGTGCATATATATGTATGTGTGTGTATATGGTGTTTTTGTGTCTGTACCAAAATTAATTTATCTACTTCCCTGTGGATGGGTGATGGGCTGTCATAAACTTTTGGCAGTTATAAACAATAATATCAGTATATTTTATTATATTATATTTTATACTATATATATTATATTAATATCAGAGTATATCAGAATTTTTTTTACATATGCCTTTGACTTCATGTGTTTATGGAATAAATTACCCCAACTGTAGCTATGGCGTCTAAAGTGAGATTCTGGCCGATATCACTAAATTATCTCTCCATAATATAAAAAAACTGTATATTGAAATCAGCTGGTATCCCTCAAGTGTGACAATCCACTGTATATAATTGACTTAATGCTTAGGACCCATGACAGTTTTGAGATAACAAAAATATTTTAATTTTGTTTAAAATCAAGAGAAAATTATGAACATAATACTGGATAACATATAATGAATCCATCCTGGCTTATATCGATGTTTCCACCAATAAGAAGAAAAGATGATTTTAAATATATTTAAATTTGTAATTATTTAAATATATTTACTGTTTTGTGGAAGAAGGGGTGCAGTAGAAGAGACGTGGGCTCATGAAAGTGATAATATGCCTCCAGATTATCTATTTCTTCATAATCTAGAGGACCATAAGGATCATCCTTTTAATCGTTGGATGCCTTTCCTTACTGCCTTTCCTTACAGACCTTCGGTTGTTTGGTGAGGTGCTATCGTCAAGGCTTACTCACTATTTACATTTTTATGAATAGATTGTTTGTGTTCACTTCTTGTCTTTGTTGAGTTGCCAACATTTCCCTTTCTGCCAATATCTTATCAGATTTTTCTCCTATCAGATTTGTTGAAATTTTTTATAATCTAAAGTGTCCAATGTCTGGACTGTTCTGTACCTGCTATCTGTCACATACTTCTCTATTTCTTTTTTTAACGGTATCATTTTTATAAGTGTATCCACATATTCCTTGTATTTTCTAATATAGTGTGTATGTTTATTATTAGACTTGAAAATATTTTCAGTTCACTTGTGTATTAGTTGTATATCTATTTCTGTGACTAAAGACCATGACCAAGGCAACTTATAAAAGAAAGCGTTCAAGTGCCATTATAGTTCAGAAGGTTGGAGTCCACGCTGGCAAAGCAAAGGCATGGTTGCAGAAGGCTGGAGCTAAGAGCTCACATCTGGATTCACAGGAGGAGGCACGGAGAGAACACTGGGGATGGCAAGAGTCTGCTAAAGCTTCCAAGACCACTCCCAGCGACACACTCCCTCCAACCGTCTACAGCTCTCAAACACTAGCCAGACACCAGCGTATTCAAACATGAGCCTATGGGAACCACCACAACCTGCAACAGATCTTTGAATGACAAATAGGATAACATTTAAACTATTGTTTCCAAATGCATAACTAACTGTGGTAGCATCAGAGGGCTTAATTTGAAGTTTCCCCTCTATCAAATATTAAATTCTCATACATACATCACTCTGTTCCTGGACTCTTCCATCCCACTGATCCATTGCTATACTGGTATTATAGTTTTAATCATATAGCTCTATATTATATGTATATATGATACCCACATGTATGGATACATTTCATTTTATTTCTGCTAAAGTTAATCACTACTGCTTCTCTTACAGTCTTTCAAATTTGTTCATGGTTTTTCTCATGTATTTATGCTGATGAACTTTGGTACCTTCCAGAAATCACTACTGAATCTTGTAAATGTTGGAGACTAACTGGAGGAAAAGGATAATCTTTATTTAATGCCATCTGTTTCTCCAGGAACCTGACAGGGTTTTGTTTGTTTGTTTATTTTTGTTGTTTTTGTCTTTTGTTTTTGTTTGTTTGCTTGCTTGCTTTTGAATTTCCTGTTTGGCCAACAGTCTACCCTGGCTTTTCTATCTCAGTCTCCTTTTCTTGTTCCATCATGTCCCTTGTGAGACAAGAAACAGGCGGCAGTGGAGGGGGCTTGCTTGAAATCTCCCAACTTTGGCCAGGTGTGGTGGCACACATCTTCAATTCTACCCAGCACTCAGGGGGCAGAGGCAGAGGCAGAGGCAGGCACATGTCTAAATTCAATGCCACCACCCTGGTCAACAAATTAAGTTCCAGGTCAGCCAGGGCTACTTAGAGAAACCCTGTCCTGAAAAACAACAGTGACAGCGACAGCAGCAGCAACAACAACAATAACAACAACAACAAAAAGAAAGGAAGGAAGGAAGGAAGGAAGGAAGGAAGGAAGGAAGNAAGAAAGAAAGAAAGAAAGAAAGAAAGAAAGAAAGAAAGAAAGAAAGAAAGAAAGAAAGAAAGAAAGAAAAGAAAGTAAAGAAAAGAAAAGTTCACATTTGCCGTGAGATGATTGGGAGAGTTGACCTTTGTTCTCCAAGAGGTTTCTGGAGACAGGCATTTTGGTTGTCAAACCCAGCAGCCAAGCCCAACTTCCCCAGTCACCATTTCTGTCTGTTTTCACACCAGCTTCCTCTGTTCCTTCTCTACAGTGTAGGTAGAGGGGTCTTTCTAACCAGATCCCTGATTCCCTTGCTTGTAACACCCCCCCCCCCCGAGTGACTACCCACCGAATTAGTTTTCTATTGCTGCTGATACAATTCTGCACAGATGGAGTGCCATAAAGCCGAGCAAGCAGACAGTTGTACAGTTCTGCAGGTCAGAAGTCACACATCAGCTTCACAGGGCTAAAACCAAGGCTCCGAAAGGACCACGTTCTTTTTTTGGAGATTCCACTAGAAAATCTATATCTTGCCCAACTTCTCCAGATTGCCTACGTTTTAATTGTTCCAAGCTGCTTCTAGAGTCATCTTCATAACACCTGTATCATTTTGACTTCCATTTGCCTTTCTTATTCGGTGCCTCCTGCCTTCTTCTCTTTTAAGAGTGATCATAAAACCCCTTAGCTTTGAGATTGGATCGCATCTGGAGCCATCTTATCTCAATGGCTTCATGTCCACCTGCAGTGTTTCTTTTAATACGTATAGCAATGTTTCCAGGGTCCTAGGAGAGGGATGTATCACTGGGGGGGGGGGGGAATCTCTCTTCCTAACATCCTGATGTCATTGAGGGTAAAGGGTAGTTTCTTTAGGTTATTCCAGCCTCCCTGCCTCCCAAGTGACAAAGATCCCACAACTACATTGTTTAATGTCAGCACACCATCAGCTTCCATATCCTGGAATATGAGCATCTTTAATTTCTGGGGCCTGACTTCTATGCTTCCTCTGGACCTGGTTCAGGGAGACTGCTATTGGGGAGACCTTTCCCCCACCTCTTTATTTGACCAAGCCCTGTAACACTTCCAGCCTTGCCTCCCCTTTCCCTGAGAATGTCTGGAAACGTCTTCTACTCCCAGTGTTTTCCTCTAGGTGTCATGGAGGGCACTCACATCTTCCCATGTTCCTGGCTCGCTTAATATAAGCATATTGCCTTTAATATCATTACTCATCTGCTATATTGTCCCCCCCCCCCAGTGTCAGTCACTGGAATAGAGAAGTGGTGGAAGACTCTCCACAGGCTTTTTAACTCTCTGATGAATGAATTGAAAATTTCATTCCATAATAGGAGGGAAATTATTTTACTCTACAATAGTGGCTCTCAACCTTTCAAATGCTGCAGCTGTTGAATATATCTTTTTGTGTCTTTTTGTCTTTTTGGTTAACCCTTCAACCATGAGATTATTTTTTTTTCCTACTTCATGACTGTAATTTTTCTACTTTAATGAATCATAATGTAAAGATGTTTGGAGATCGAGGTTTGTCAAAGGGGTTGTGGCCCACATGTTGAGAACCACTGCTCTACACGGTCTGTCTTACAGGCATTTGCTTACTTGTTCAACAGGCATTTATTATGCATTGATATGATGCGGATCCACAGTCATCAAAAATAAGAAACAATCACTTGAAAGTTATAAGGATGGTAAGGTAGTGGGGGTGTGTGGCTATCAGGACATGAATGACAGGTTTTCTATTCCAGGAAAATAGACTTGGAGGTGAGTGAGCCAGTCAACTTTAGCGCTGGAGATCATCAACATCTGGTTCATACAGCAGCCATTAAAGGTAACACCGGCAGACTGGATCAGTCCTCCACAGCGTCATCTGGAGACAGGGCACAAGAAGCCATACAGTACTCATATCCAAGGAACAGAGATGGAGCAAATACCTATGCAGTACAAATTTCTGAGGATGTTACTCCCTCAAATGAGAATGTAAATCAAGCCATTCCCTTTGAAAACACGTCTATTCGTAATGGTAAGAGTGTATAATATTTGGGCTTGGAAAAGAGCAATGGTTTCTTTAAAAATTTCTGTGGTGTGTGCTGACAGAAGGGATGAATTCTTTTTCACTTGGCTTTCTTGCTCTTTCTTTATCATGAGATGTGTCAAAGGCTGCCATAATAGACCACCATGATGTTGTACAGGAGACTCAGAAATCCATAATACATATATGTCAATATCTGGATTTTTTAGGAAGTATGCATTAACTATTGATTATGAAATGTTCTCACATACAAAATGGTCACAAAATATTGGCCTAGGTTTTTAAACATAATAATTAAATGCCCTAGATATTTATTTTGGAATAGACAGGAATATACGTACTCATCAGGGAATGGCAGAAATCTTAAAAATTGTGACATAAATAAATGAGAACTTTTGTTCTCATGAAATGTAATACTTAGGGGCAGTAGCTAAGGGCAATGCTGTGGATCCCTGAACCTTTTGGGAAGGGATTAGAGATGTCCCCTTTAGGGCTAAGTGTTCCTAGCTTGCCCATTCTGCACACTGAGGAAGCTTCTCTGATGATGGCTGAGCAAGGCACTGATCCCTGATTATAGCAGAATGTCATTAGGAGGCATTTTCTTGCTACATTTTTTTTGCACCAGTAGTATTTGGTTTTAACCTGGGTCCTTGCGCTATCTAGTCTCTGGCTTTAAGGCATACAAGTTGTGTTGGGTATGGGCTCCACCTTGTGGAGTGGGAGGACCTAAAGTCAGGTCAGACATTGGTTGGTTGCTCCACCATGCTTTGCGCCACCATAGCACTAGAAAAATCTCTTTTGGTAGTGTGTAGAGCATTTTCCTGTACCAAAGATGCTAGCAAGTCGGGATGAAGATTCTATGTAGCTCGACTTCTCCATGTTCACGGAGCCATCTGGGTGCTGTCTTCAGCAAAGAGACTAGTCAGTTTGTGAGATCCACCTGCAATCTTAGCATCAGTTTGGGTTGTTTAGCATGGGTCTCCCATGAGACCCCCTTTGACCAGCGACCCAATAAGCTGTAATCCAATCCTGGTAACCCCCAGTGGCCACACCTATCAGGATCCCAGAAGACTTCCTACCAGGCAATACACAGCCATAACTCTCTCCTAAGAAAAAGAGAGGGCAACAGAAACCCAGAAATTAAAGAAACCCACTCACCAAAGACAAGACTAGCAATCAGTGCCTAAAATTACAATCTTCCTAAACCTGGCCGGATGCTTAGGTGCCAGCATAAAAACACAATAACAACCTCCACTAGAGTCCAAGAACCCATCCCACAATCCTCCCCCCATCTTTCCCCCCCTTCTCCTCTGAGCAGTTGGGGGGGGGGCTGGGTATTCCCCAACCCTGGCACTTCAAGTCTCTGCAAGGCTAGGCACTTCCTCTGCCCCCCTCACACCCCCAAGCCCAGACATGGCAGCTCAGCTAGAAGAACCTATCCCACATGCCTACCAGGCAACAAGAGCTTTTTAGGATAGCCTCCTCTCTAGTTGTTTGGGACCCATATGAAGACCAAGCTGCACACCTGTTATATTTGAGCAGGAAGGCCTAGGTCCAGCCTATGTATGTTTTTTGGTTGGTGGTTCAGTCTCTGGGAGCCACAAGGGTCCAGGTTAGTTGACCCTTTGGTCTCACTATGAAGTTCCTTCTCCCTCAAACCCTTCTTCCTTCTTCCTTCTTCCCCAAGCTCTATCCACTGTTTGGTTGTGTGTGTCTGTTTCTGTCTGAGTCAGTGGCTGGGTGGGGCCTCTCAGAGGACAGCCATATTAGACTCCAGTCTGCAAACATAACAGTATCATTAATAGTGTCAGGGATTGGTGCTTGCCCATGGGATGGGTCTCAAATTGGGTCAGTTATTGCTTGCCCATTCCCTCAGTCTCTGCTCCATCTCTCATGCCTGCATTTCTTGTAGACAGAATAAATTTGGGGTTGAAAGTTTTGTGGGTGGGGTGGTGTCCCTATTGCTTCACTGGGCTTCCTGTGTGGCTACGGGAGGTAGCTTCTCCAGGTTCCATATCTCCAATGCTTCTCACAGAGTTTTTGTTGTTGTTGTTGTTGTTATTGTTTTGGTTTGGTTTTTTTGTTTGTCTTGTTTTGTTTTGTTTTTTTGTTTCTTGAGACAGGATTTCTCTGTGTATCTCTGGCTGTCCTGGAACTCACTCTGTAGACCAGGCTGGCCTTGAACTCAGAAATCTGCCTGCCTCTGCCTCCCAAGTGCTGGGACAAAAGGCGTGCGCCACCACTGCCGGGCCTCAAAGAGTTTTTAAACAGCACATGTTAAAAAGTTCTCTAGAGTCGTTTCACTTTTGTTGTTCTATTTGCTGACTAAAACAGCAGCCACCTCTCCTGGCCTAGAATTACAGTGGGAGACTCCTTTCACTGGAAACAACATTTTCTTTTACCTTTGGATATTGAGTCACAAAGTAACATCTTGTCTCCACAGATTTCATTATGAAAGTGTTTGTCGTTCTGTCCGTTCAGCTGTTCATCACTGCAGCCATCATCAGCATCTTTGTTTTCTGGTGAGTCCATCTTCCTTACTGTCTAGAATTAATTAGAAGCTGTGTCGCTTTTGGGAATGGAACCAGCTTGCTTTAACGTGGAGCGTTTCCAACAGTGCGGTTTCTGTTCTTCATTGTTCGTAAGCAGTAGTCTTCCATGTGCAGGGTCTTCCAAAGCACCTTGTAGCTACCGTGCCAAGAGGTTCACAGAATTTACCTTCCTAAGTCAAGATTGGTTTTCTTCCTCTTACTCCTGGGCAAAAGTTTTCGTTTTAATTTTCTCTGAGCTGCCTTCTCAGATATAACTTGAATAAACAGGTGAGATCATGGAGACATTGAAGGCTGGAACACTGTTAAATTCTCTAATTATTGAGAGACTTTCACCAGTCACTATGCTCATCCCATTGAAAGTGCTATTAGATTGATTCCTTTTAGCTTATGCGTTTATCAGTCTCAATGTTTTATTTATTTTGTTTGGTTAGGTTTGGTGTTTTTGATTGTTTGTTTATTTTGGTTTTTTGGGTGAGATCTCACCATGTAGCTCTGGTTATCCTGGCTGTCTCTGGCTGTGCCTCACTATGTAGATCAGGCTGGCCTTAAGCCTAGAGACATCCACCCACCTCTACCTCTGTGGGGATTAAAGGAATGTGCCACCATATCTGGATCTCAGTATTTTTAAAAACTAAGGTCTTCACCAGGAGCCTTCTTTTAAATTTGATGTGTAATTTAAAAAATAACACTTGCAATGTATCTCTTTTTCCTTTTTGCTGGGGATTTAAACCCAGGCCTCATTCACACGAGCGGAGCAGATGCTCTCACAGGGAACTTCACTAGCAGCCCATTTTTCCATTAAAAAGACTTCAACACTTCCTTTCCATTTTCTCTCTCTTGAACATTTAGTTTGCCCACGCCTCCCATGATACTGTTACGCTTCTATTCCAGTTAGCAAAGTTTACTATCTTCTGTAAACTTTCTTTTCAAAACTAGCGAACCTGTAAGAAAGTGGATCATCGCCAGGCCCTGGTTCCTGTATGCACTCCTGTAAGTATCATTAATGATTCTATTAACTATTGACCAGGATTATTTCATCACTATTGAAAATGTGGTAAATTGTAACACTCTGACTGGGTGTGGTGGCGTATGCCTGTGAGCCCAATACTTAGGAGGCAAAGACTGGGTACTTAGGAATTCAAGGCCAGCTTTGACTGCATAAGACCCTGTTTCAAAATAACACAAACTAACAACAACAACAAAACAAAACAACAAAACATACAAAATCACCCATAGTTAAGCCTAATACCCTTATATTTTATTTCTTTTTTAAGATTTGTTTTGTTTTATGTGTTACGAGTATATCTGTGCACCACATATATACTTCATATATATGTCCCACGGGCTGAAGAGACATCAGACATCAGATCTCCCTAGAGCCTGGGTAACCAAGCAGAAGCAAACCCCGATCCTCTGGGAGCGTAGCCGGCGATCTTAACCTTCCAGCCATCTCCCCAGCCTCCTTCTCTGTTTTTCTTTATGTGTGTCTGTATGTGCACCGTGTTACACAGGCTTCCACAGAGGGTGGGTGGCAGAGAATTTTGCATCTCCTAGAACTGGAGTCACAGGTGTTTGCAAGCTGCCATGTGAGTGCTGGGAACGAAACCCGGGTCTTCTGCCAGACTGGCCAGTGCACTAAATCTCTGATCTATCTCTTCAGTCCCTGTGCAAAATTCTTTAAACAACACAATTAAAGATGGAAAGCAAGTTAATTGGAGCCAGAAGTCAGGGCCAACTGTGTGGAGGGGGGTTACCACGGGGGAGTCATGCCAGGCAGATCTTTGTGATATGTTATGGAAAGATGGTCCTGAATGTTAATTGAGGTGGTTACATGTATCTACACATAGACTTATGTCACATCCCCATTTTAAATAACAACAACAACAACAACAACAACAACAACAACAACAACAACACAGGTTCAAATTATACCTGTCCTATTACTGGTTTTGAAATTGTGCTATAAATATATAAATCAAAATCATTGGTAAAAATTTCATATAGCTTTTATTGAACTTCTCTGTCCTTTTACAATTTCTCATAAATCTATATTTTTAACAAAAAAAAATTTAAAAAAGTAGCTATCTACCTGTGGATGGGAACGTTAAAAAGCTGATTTGGAAGGCCTAAAGGAGAGGTAAGTCAGAGGTAGCATTTGGTTTGCTCTATATATCAGATATGGGCCTGTGATATATGCTTGCTTGTGTGTCCCTGTGCCTGTCCGTCCGCGCACACGACTTGCCCATTTGAGTACCGAAGCAGTAACTGGCGGTTTCCCACCCGCAGCCCAGCAGTTATGATTGTGATCCTTATACTGGCTTGCTGCAGAGATATCCGGCGCCAAGTGCCCGCAAACTACATTCTCCTGGCGTTCTTTGTAAGTAGTTCTCCTTGAGAGGTGCTTTAGCCTTCCTCTGACGCTTTTGTCTTCTTGCTTCATCGCTATCTTCACTGTGGGAACCCGTGAAGACAGGCACTTGTACAGACGCAGCGACTCACACGGACACAGAGACAGCAACACACAGGGACACACACGCAGGCACACAGAGAGACCGCATCCTCACCCCCTGCGGTCTTGGGTTCCCCTCAGACCCCTCTTTGCTACTTGAAGCCATACAGGAATCCACCTGCAAGTCAGAGCTATGTCTACAGTTAGCCTGGGGGCTATGAGTCAGTCCTCTGTCAGGAAAAACAAACACGTTTCTCATTAAAGACCGCCTTCCACTTCCAACTCACAAACCTATGAAAAAGAAATTTAATTTTCTTCATTTTTTTTAAGATGTGTTTTACTGCAAGTCCCTCATGGAAGTAGAAGTCATTGTGAGCCTATGTCTCCCGCCAGTTCTACAACGTTCTTCTTGGTACAGGGGTCTTCCCCACTGCCAGAGCTGGGGCTGTGGTACAATCCCTTAACTACCCACATGTCCTCACAACCTGGTTCCAACATCAGGGCTCATCTGTCCGCACTTCTCTGTCATCAAAGCTCTGCTAGCCACCTGTGCGGTTACCTTTCTAACAGCCAATTCTTTTGTTTCCTCTTCACAGGGACCCCAGAAACAAATAGCCCTAAACCTGAATACACTCAGGATCTGAGACTTCATGCTCATGAACCTGGGCTCAATACCCCAGAGAGCTGGGAGCTTATCACGAGAGACTTAGCAGTTCCTAAGAGTCACCCTCCAACTCTCAGGGGGAACCCCTTAACTCCCAAAGGTTTGGTGTGTCCTCAGCTGGATGGTAGCAATTGCCCAGGGTGTGCTGATGCTCCCGGGTTAGCCTAGCACCGGCCCTCTGTGGCTAAGGATGGTGTCTACCTTTGAGTTTGTGTTTCCTTCATGTAATGCTGACCATCCTTTCCTGCAATGACTGACTCACTAGAGCTGGTTCCAAATTATACTGGAGGTAGCTCACACCGATAACTGCAATACGGGAAGATAAATACATTGACGGGGAAATCAAATGGAAGGAGAAATAAAGCAGAGGCAAACAGTCATTAGATTAGTGTGCAAAATTCTGAGCCCCATGCCCTCTCTTGGCTGTAGTGGGTCCCCGGCTGGTTGCCCAGGCAAGCTAGAGAGATGCCACAGTTTGTGTGCTGCACCATGGATTGTGCCCTTAAGATATTGTCTTAATTCTTTCCTGGCTCAGTTTCTTCCTATTTCTCCAGCTCCAGGAGACAGCTTGGAAGCAGAAGTGGTAGGGAGGGGGCAGAGGGAAAGAACTATTCTCTCACTAGGTAGCCTTGGCTGATCTAGACTGGCTGTGTAGATCAAGGCTGCCTCAGACTCCCAGAGATCCACCTGCCTCTGCCTCCTGACGACTGGGATTAAAGGTGTGTACCACTACCACCTGACCGTACTTGAATGTTCTCTCTCTCTTTTTAAAATCTGTATTCATCTCTTTTATGTTACTCACTCTTGCCACAAACAGCTTTTGTCCCCTAGAACCTGTGGCTCCCAACATCCCTGTTCTGAGCATGCTTGGTTTCCTACAGTGACTCCCTGCCTGGAGCTGTTCTTCCTCTCCCTTCCCAGGCCCGCCTGTCTTCTGTCTCAGTGTCTGTCTCCCTACCTCTCTGTCTGTCTCCTTGTCTCTCTGTCTGTCTGTCTGTCTGTCTGTCTGTCTGTCTGTCTGTCTGTCTGTCTGTCTGTCTCTGATGATGCTGGAGAAGTAAGTAGAAGGCACTAGGGAAAAGTGAAAAACAGGAGGAAGGTTGGAACCCAACACATTATTGAAGTACTGTTTGCCCAAAGACTAAATCTTGCCCGCTGGTGGATATAAGGGCTGTTTTCATAGGTACATCAACAAACAGCTTGAGGCAATGAAGTCCCAGTCCAGGTCTGGGAAATCTAGAAAAGTGGATTTGGACATTTGGAGCCCAGTTCTTTTCCAGCCTATGATAGATTGAGAAAGTCCAAAGCCACTCTGTTGTCAGCAGTTTGGTTAGGCTCCGCCGTCCTTTTCGATCTCTCATGAGACTAGAGGACTTCTCCGGTTCTCCCCGAGGACCACCAAACTCCCCAGTGTCCTGTGGGCCAACAAACCTCTTCAATCCCACCCACGGCAGCTTGCTGGTTGTGGTCCTGAGCCTGGCTGTGAGTCTGAAAGTTACTTAGTCTGACCCCAGGCTCCCTTGCCTGATGGATCTGGGTTCCCACCTCTCCCCCACATTGCCCACAGCCTGGTTCCATGTGCGTGGAGGGAATCCTTCAGGGCACTGGTCCCGTGCTGTCACCTCTGCTCAGAACTGCCCTGAAGTCCCCTGTCCTGGCACTGAGGTCTCAGTTCTCATTCCAGGTCTGAGGCCTGAAGAAGCAGTTTATGTTTAGCAGGAACCACCGATAGTGACATTATCCAAAGGCACGGGCGAAACATTCACGGAAACATCCTATGCTGTCCCGATGAAGTGTGCAGAAGCGTGTGGACAGTCCCATTTGGCTAATGAGGATGTGGTCCACGAATGGACCGTCTACCTCGGTTTCTTCATCCACAATCAGTACATAGGTTATGCACCACATGCATGAAAGTTGCCGCAGTGTTCTCACAAGCACTTTCTTTTCTTCCGTCAGTTCTAGGGGGAGAGTGTGACAGTGAGGTGACAGTGAATGGTTAGTGGACCAGTCGTCTCCCATGAGCACCCTGGAGCTGTGCTCCTCCCAGGGTTGTCCTCACACCCCTGCTTGCTCCCTAGATACTGCCCAAATGCCCACAGGGCTGGCACCCTCTCCTGAAGCCTAGGACACGGCTTCACGCTTTGCTTGGAGAAGCAGGCTGCCGACTGACTGTGAATTTTGTTTTTAGACAATCCTGGAAGGCCTGCTGCTAGGAAGCATGTCAGTGTAAGTCTTTGATATGTCTTTATGTTTCTTTTACCTCGCCTTTCTTTGAACGAGTCTGAACAGTAACCCCGGTCTCTGGTTCCAGCTTCTACAGAGCAGAGGAGATACTATGGGCCACAGGAGCCACCACTGTAGTGACACTAGTGCTCACTTTGTTTGCACTACAAACAAAAGTACGTATCATTGAAACACGTCTCTATGGTGTGGGAGTTGCTGGCCACGTCCTGTGTCCCTCCTGACTCATTCAGAGAAGAGAGGCCCTCATTGCCATGGGTTCCTCCCGACTGGTTCCTCTTGGGCTAATCACATCCCCTACCAAAATCCAGCCCCAGCTTCTTGTAACACAGACCAGCTTACCACAGCCAAACTTTGAGGCTTCCTGTGTCCTTATACCTTGGTCACGGCTGCTCGCCTAGTTCCTTTCAGCCACTTCCGGAAGGGGTTCCTTTACAAACCAACAACCCTCCTGAAGCTAAGCCATTGAGTGTGCCCTGTGGTCCCTGCTGGGCCCCTGGTTCAAACTGACAGCTTATCTTCACAGTCCACCAGGGCTCAGAAGCACCACCAACCCCCAGTGTAACTCACAACTGTTCTTTTATGTTGGTGGAGTTGACCCAGGGCCTTGTGAATCCCAACCAGTGACTCTACAAAACCACACCCCAACCAATGACCTTTGTTTTTAAACCATGATGTTGGAGGAGTCTTACCAGCTTTAGGACACTGCTGGGGATTTAGCCGGCCCTTTCCAGTGGCTCTTTCTTTTATGGTCACCTTGCTTTAGGAAGTGATGGGCTTGCCTTAGTTTAATAACTAAAGAGGAGTATTTGCTCAATTGTTTGGCACACCTCATAAGGACAACTTTATACCAAGCAGAATTTTAGCCTTTGTTAGTGGAAAAGGTAAAAAAGGAAGGTCCAGAGAGGCAGAGGGATCTGTTAAAAGATTTAGTCAAGTTCTATCAAAAGTAGTGGTTCAGGGACTGGGGAGGTACTCAGTCAGAAAGTGATCTCCAGCATCCATGTAAAGACCGTGGTGTGGTGGCATGAGTTTGTGATCACCGCTCTGAGAAGGTAGAGACTGGATCCCTGGTGTCTCTGAGAAGGTAGGGACTGGATCCCTGGTGTCTCTGAGAAGGTAGGGACTGGATCCCTGGTGTCTCTGAGAAGG
>NC_034591.1:517303-518374 GCF_900095145.1 Mus pahari
GTGTCTCTGAGAAGGTAGGGACTGGATCCCTGGTGTCTCTGAGAAGGTAGGGACTGGATCCCTGGTGTCTCTGAGGAGGTAGGGACTGGATCCCTGGTGTCTCTGAGGAGGTAGGGACTGGATCCCTAGTGTCTCTGAGAAGGTAGGGACTGGATCCCTGGTGCTTCTGACCAGTTACCTCAGCCTATTTTCTGAGCTCTGGGCTCTCGTGGAGACCTTTTTCAAAACATAAGGAATAACACCTGAAGTAGACCCGTGTCCTCCACACATATGTGCCCATATCCCCCTGCCGTGTCCCCCAAAGTAGAGCTTGGATATGATTCATAATCAGATTGGTGTTTGTCATCTCAAGCATGGTTCTTGTATAGAAGCCAGCCTGCGTGTGAACAGACATGCCTCCCTTCAGTGAGTGAGGTGGGCTACCGGCATGGGAAAAGATTCAGGGCCATTCCACACCTCTAAATGTCAGACTGTTTCCCTAAAGCACCACAGGTATTTAACTCACTCATAGGTAAGGAATGGCCTGACTTTAGAGCATGAAGCATTCCGCTGAAAAGTGACTTAAAGTTGATTCCAGATGTGTTTGCGTTAATGACTCTGAGAGGCAGCTGAACTTATGGTCAACTAAACCTTTTGGGTTTTGTCTGACAAAGTTAAGTGGCGGGCATTTATACAGTTCTCTCCCTCTACAAGGCTTCCGAAGAATCCAGAGAAAACATAGCTCACACGCTGATCCTGAGTTTTCTTATGGACTCTAACAGTAATTTTGAAAATCTACTGTGTATTTAATGAAAATATGTATATACAAATTTGAAAAAGAGACCCAGTTAATATAATGACATAACTTATTTCATTTTCCTAATTTGTTCTGTATATGTGTTCTTTGAATATGAATAGTTATGATCATATTTTGTACACAAATTTATGTACTATACAATTTATGTTTTTATTAGCAGAAACCAACCTTCCTTCCTTCCTTCCTTCTTTCCTTCCTTCCTTCCTTCCTTCCTTCCTTCCTTCCTTCCTTCCTTCCTCCCTCCCTCCCTCCCTCCCTCCCTCTCTTCCTTCCTT
>NC_034591.1:518464-555539 GCF_900095145.1 Mus pahari
TTCCTTCCTTCCTTCCTTCCTTCCTTCCTTCTTCCCTCCCTCCCTCCCTCCCTCTCTCCCTTCCTTCCTTCCTGGCTTCTCTTTTCAGCAGAGATTTGAGTAGTCTAGACTGGCCTTGGACTTGTCACGTAGTGAAGCATGACCCTAAACTTCTGATCTTCCTGCGCCCTCTCTCCCAGTGATGGGAGTGCAAATGTGTGCCACATCTGGCTTTAAGGGAGAAATTCCTATAAATAGAAAAACAGAATAAATACAATGGGTTCTCATGCACCCTTCACCCAGTTTTAAAAAATTGTCAGCCCCGGCTCTCATCATTTTATCTTAACTTCCACCATTTCGTCCTCCTTCCTGAAGCAAATCCAATGGACTTCGACAGTTGTATCCTTTCTGTGGTAATTTTCAGTGCTTGGGGCTAAAGCATTTCCATCCTAAGAAATGTCCAGGACAAATTTTTCCAGGGGTAGAAAGGACATCTCTAGACATTTGAGGTCCTGTCTAGATATTGATGGAGTCACATGATGCGCTCACTGTTTGTGTCTCCCCAGTGTGATTTTACCCTGCTAAGTGGAGTGATGTTTGTTTTCACCAGTGTGCTAGTGATCTACGGGATTATTGCACTTGTGATTCGAGCATACGTAAGTGACCTTCATGAAGTACTCAAAATGAGGGAAGTGCTGCCTTTGCTGGCACAGGTCCCTTGAGAAGCAGGCATGGTGTTGGGGCTAAGCATGGAAGGATTTTATTATCATTCTTACCATTACCTGTGGTGATGGGGATTGAATTCAAGGCCTTGAGCCATCAGGCAAGCACCCTTACCTCTGAGCTATGTGCCCAGCTTTGAGAAAGATGTCCTTGAGATCAGAGACAAGTGGCAGCAGTGGGTACAGTCCAGCAGCTTAGCAGGGAACAGTGCACTCCTGCCCTGTCATCCAAATCCACGGACAGGAATCTAGTAGCTGCCGTTTCCCGGCAGGGTCTTGAGGGGATCCTGACCTGTGTGGTGGACGATGTCTTCTGCATGCAGGTGCTGCTTGCCTGAGGCCAAAGTGGGAGAAAGGCTTCTTTAGCTCAAGGTTCCAGTACTGACGCACAGGAGGTGGCTTAGTGCCTACCACCCAGCTTGCTCTTCAGTGAGCATTCACCGAGGTCTTATTAAGTCTCAGACATAGACCTGGTGCATGTTTTCCACTGAGCGCTCACATTCAGCTCTCACAACATTCCTGAACAATGACAATGCTTCTCGGGCTGGAGAGATGGCTCAGAGGTTAAGAGCACTGACTGCTTTCCCAGAGGTCTTGAGTTCAAATCACAGCAACCACATGGTGGCTCACAGCCATCTGTAGTGGGATCCAGTGCCCTCTTCTGGTATGTCTGAACACAGTGTATTTACATACATAAAATAAATAAATTAAAAAAACAATCTTTCTTATTTATTTGATAGATGGTCAAATAGGCTCAAGGGACTTTAATTCATCCAGGGTCCCCAAGGAGTGAAGGGGTAGAGGTGGCAGGTTTGTGACTCTTAGGCTTTGTGCACAGTCTGTCTCTGGAGTAGAAGTGGACATACATACACACATGCATACATGCATACATACATACATGCACACATACATATATACATGCATACATGCATACATATATGCATACATACATACATGCACACACACATACATACATGCACACACACATACATACATGCATACATGCATACATATATGCATACATACATACATGCATACATACATACATGCATGCATACATACATGAATGGTATGCCCTATGGTGTCTATGAATGTGGAATATGGAAACTCTGCCTGGGACCTGGAACTATTTGACTAAAGTTCCAAGGCCAACTTATTCAAATGTTGAACCAAAGCATTTATTTGGCAGCAAGTGACGTTCTTACATCATCTTTAAGACTTGTGACCTGAAGTTCTGCCTGGGCTCATTTGGTTGGATGAATAATCATGTTTGTTATAGCCAGGGAGGTGGTATCTACATTTTGTGGAAAAACTCTTAAGACATCACAAAGCTGTGCCTAGTGTTTTTTGCTTTTGTTGCTTTTGTTGCTTATTTGCTTTTTGGAGACAGTCATACTATGTAGCCCTGGATGACATGTAACGCACTGTCTAGGCCAGGCTGGTCTCGAACTCACAGAGATCAACCCTTCTTCGGCCTCCCTAGTGCTAGGATTATAGGCGTTTGCTAGCCCACTTGGCACAAGGGCGTATATTAACAGTTACTCAGTGAGTTCTATAGGTCTTTGCACTATCCTGTTTGAGAAGACTATTGTCTCCTGTAAGACAGACAGATCTCATTTCCAGTCTCAGTTTCCTCTCACAAGCTTCTCCAGGCTACAGTTTTACACATGCGTCATCGGAAGATCACTGTCCCATCAGCTGGTCCACTGCTTGCAGAATGGCTTCTGCTTGCAGAATGGTTTCTGTGATCTTTCCTTCCCCCTTCCTGACTAGGGAGCGTGTGATCCTTGTGTTTCTAGAAACCCCTTTTGCCGAGGGAGGGCAGGTTTTCTAGAAGAGTTAAGGCATAGGAAGCAAGCTTATGTAATGGATTGTCTTTGCCTTGCCCCCAAGGAATTGGAAGCACCCACGTGGTAATTGTGAAGATCAGCACATCCTTTGAGTGCTTACCCGAATTAAGTGGGGGATTGGGGCAGCCATGGTGGGAGGTGGTGGTGGGAGGACGTGGTGATGGTGGAGTGGTGGGGTGATGAGATTCAGGAAGAGCCAGTTCCTACAAGCTTGCTGTCTTTGTAAAGGGTCCTTATCAGAGAGCGGGGACTCAGTAAGCACTTCCCCCATTCCATGTTGTGTGAAGCTATAACCCTTTCTTTCTGTGCAGTGGTTGCATCTGGTGTACTCAGCGCTTGGAACACTGCTCTTCTCCATAGTAAGTTCTGGTTTACCTCTGTGCCAAAGACCATGGTGTATATACACTCACAGGGCCTGTGCTGGTCAGTGGAGTCACACGTTCTCTAGAAACACTCCAACAACTCTAATCCAAGAAAGCATCAGGTTCTGGGGCTGGGGCTGCCTCTTAGGGGAGACTGCTTTCCCGGCATACAAAGGACCTTGAGTTTGGTCCCCGGCACCACACAGACACAAAGGGTAATGACAGGAACAGGGAAAGATCACCTTCAGAGACGGGATCATGTAGAAGCCTCAAAGATCATCAGCACAAGGTGTGGCTTCGTGTGGTTAGAGCACCTACCTTGTCACTTCTCATACCAGGAGCTCTGGAGAGGGCGAGAAAAGGCCCCTGCAGACGCCTCTGGGAATCCCTTTCTTTCCCGTTAGTCCCATTGAGACAGGTCTCTCCCTGAACCTGGACCGGGGCTTACAGTCAGTCAGCCCTCTCTCCAGCCTTGACTCATGCCTGGCTACGGTTGGCTTTTTGTTTGGCTGGCTTGTCTGGTTGTTTGGTTAGTTTTTGGTTTTGGTTTGTTTGTTTTTGTTTCTTTACCTGGGTTCTGAGGCTCTTCTGTCTTGGCTTTGGCAGCAAGTCCTTGTACCCACTGAAGCTTCTTAGGCATTGAAGGGAAACAAAGTAAAGACACGGTTTTACTGTGTAGCCTGAAGTTTGCTGTGCAGGCCAGCTTAGACGCAAACTCAGAATCAGAAACCTGCGTTTCTGCCTGAGCACCCAGAGTAAGGGCCAAAGAAGTATTTTTTTCATCATAAAAAATTCTGAACATACAAATTGAAAGGCTAATGAGTCCCATGTCCCACATGATGTCACCAAATGACCCACGTTAGCTTCCTGTCCATCACTTTCTTGTGTCACTGCTTTTAACAGTCATGAAAGATCTAGGCAAGAGAGTAAGTGTGTGTGTTGGACTTTCTCACCTCTCCTGTTACCTGATTTGTGTCCATCTCTCTTTTCTTCTGTGACCTAAGCCTGCATCAGTCTGTTTTAGGCTCAGTTCATTTCCCACGAAAGTAGGTTGATTCAGGAAGAATAAAAACTCTTGTAGAGTCAGACAGGCCACCCAATACCAAAGAGTGGAGGAAGACCTCTGTGTGTGTGTATGTGTGTAAATGTGTATGTACTTGTGTGAATGTGTGTACATGCACATGTGTGCATATGTGTGTGTGTGTGTGTGTGTGTGTGTGTGTGTGTGTAAGCATCAGTGGGTTTGAATCCAGGCTGGAGTTCAGCTGTCTTAGATGGTACCCAGAGCCTTTGTTCCCTTGGATGGGACAAGATATAACTGGATCCCTGCTCATCTCATTCTCCTCACTCCCAATCACCTAATCAAACTGTGAAATGGCTGAGACTTTATCTCTCTTATGAAGAGTACTGAGATTAACTCTGGGATCTTCTGAAGGAAGAGAAAAGTCCTTGTTCCTCTGTCAGGGCTCCAGAGGGAGAGAAGGATGCTCAAGCCTTTTGTGTGACCAAACACTTTCGTGTGCTTGGGGTGGAGATGCTGGAGTGAGCCTTGGGGGCGGGGCCCAGCAAACCAGGTGAGGTACACCCCCCAGCCGCCTGCCCTTCTTCCCTCCATGGTTAGATTCAGTCCTGCCCATCCCACATTCCAAGAGATAAGACTTGCTGTGACTCTGCATGAAGCCCCACACTGACTTCCATCCTGAACCTCCCTTCCGTTCTGACTCTTTTATTTTAAATAAAGATTTATTTATTTATCATAATAGAGTACACTGTAGCTGTCTTCAGACACTCCAGAAGAGGGAGTCAGACCTCGTTATGGATGGTTGTGAGCCACCATGTGGTTGCTGGGATTTGAACTCTGGACCTTCGGGAAAGCAGTCGATGCTCTTACTCACTGAGCCATCTCTCTAGCCCCTGTTCTAACTCTTACTCTTTGAAGCCTGACTGGAAGTAAGCAGCCAAGGACAGTGGGAGCCTGAGTTTCTTGGGACAGGTTTCACAAAGTGAATGCCATTCTAAACTGTTTTTTTTTTTTTTTTTTTTTTAACCATGTAAAACTTCATTATTTAGTGAAGTCTTGGACTCTCTGCATGGAGCTGGTCTCTGAGTCTAGTCCACACCCAATGGCTGAGAGGTCATTGCTCCTTTCTTCCTCCCATGTTCCTCCTGCAGCCCAGATCACCATCTTGTACTGGGCTTGAGGGGGAGAGAGGGCTCAGCTGAGGTGAGATACGGCTTGGGGAAGAGTCGTCTTCTCCACTCTCTGTCTCAGGCACACAGAGGTCAAGGTTCGCTATCACCCAAGCACCTAAGACACAGCCCATGTGCTGGGGCTAGGAAGCAGCTTTGGTTGCCCAAGCTAGGACATGGGGAAGTCACAGATGCAGGGCACCTTGCAGTGATGTGTCCCTCTTGCCCAGCTAGTCCACATCATTGACAAAAGGCACAAAGGCCTTAGAAAGGCACAAAGGACTTGGAAAGCAAAGGAAGTTTACAGAGTTGGTTCTCTGGGCTTCGGGAGGAGGAGATGCTTTTGCTCACGGAGAGCAAGCTAAGATGACCTCATCAAGGACTGAAGTTCTAATAGTGTACTCAGCTGCAACTGACCCCCTGCATCTTTTCACTTCTCCCTATCTATATCCCCTCTTGTTTCCCTCCTTTTCCCCCCATTTTGAGACCCAGTTTCATCTACCCCAGGTTAGCCAAGAACTTATGTAGTTGATGATGACCTTGACCTTCTGACCTTCCTGTCAGAATGCTAGAATTGGGAACATGTATTACCACACCATCTGTGTGGTCCTGGGCTGAAACCCAATGCTTCTTGTGCTATATAGAGATGATTTCTTCTTTCTCTTTAAGTACCTGGTGATGGACGTGCAGATGATGGTGGGGGGGCACTACCATTATGAGATAAACCCCGAAGAGTACATTTTTGCTGCTCTGAACATCTACGTGGACATCATCAGCCTTTTCATTTTCATTTTGGACCTGATTGGACGATAGCTGATGGCCAAAGCCAGCTAAGGCCCAGAAGAGGAAAGGTGGGACACCTGTGGTGTGTCGCCAGGCTCAGGCGTACAGCAGTGACCACTTAAAGACCCTTTCGATAGTCAATTATTTATTTATCAATTTAACTGTATGTCAAAAGAAGCTAAAAATTCAGTAGATGGTAGCTATAGCTGTTATAATTTTGTTTCCCTTGACATATGGCAAAAATTTCTTATTCATATAGAAATATTTCAGATTCCTATAAATTCAGAAAAAGAGTATCCTAATCATAAGCTGACGTGCATTTGGAAGGTCCTCAATGCTTTGTTGAAGTTTTCCAGGTACAATTTAAAGCTGTGAGCACCAGCTCTACATAAATAAAGCCGACTGTAGAAAACCCCTGGCACTTCCCTCTCTCTTCATTTGGACATCGTGTGGGCATAGTTTAGCATGTGACCTTTTTTCTTTAAGAGAAGGACAACCCCAAGCATTCTGTCTTTCTCCCTCTTTCCACAGGCAGACTAGAGAGAATACTTTCTATCAGGTAAGGAGGTTAGAGGCCCGGCAGGCACGGAGGGGCAGCTGCATGCCACCAATCAGCCCGTACCTCTGTGCTTCACTCAGGAACCACCTCCGAGTGGTGGGGACAACCCGCCTACTTTGAAGCCTTCAAACATCTTAAACTTCTTTTTTAATCTTGATAAACATAGGTCAACAACCCCACTTTAGCAGTTTTGGTTTGCAGTTAAGTAGTGTTGCATGTATTATTGTGAAACCAATCTCCGCAATGTTCCCAGCCTGAAAATGAAAACTGAAACTTTACATCCACTGTATATGCCAGGGTTCTTCAGGAACAGAACTAATAGGATGAATCTATCTATCTATCTATCTATCTATCTATCTATCTATCTATCTATCTATCTATCTATCTGTCTGTCTGTCTGTCTGTCTGTCTGTCTGTCTGTCTGTCTGTCTGTCTGTCTCTATCTGGATGGCTTAACAGTTGTAGTTCAAGCTAGTCCAATGCTAGCTGTCTACCAACAGAAGGTCCAATAATCTAGTAGTTTTTCATTCTACAGAGCTGGGTGTCTCAGCTATCTTCAGTATACGTTAGAATCCTGAAGAAGTAGGCTGTAATTCCTGTCATTGGAGGAGTGGACTCGCCTGTGAGCATAAGCAGGCAAAGAGAGAAAGCTTCCTTCTTCCATGTCCTTTACATATGCTGCCAGCAGAGGGTGTGGCCCAGATTAAAGGTGGGTCTTCCCACCTCAAAAGATGCAGATTAAAAGTGGGTCATCTCACTTCAAATGATTTAATTGAGGGAAAAAAAATCTCTCACAAGTGTGTCTAGCCACTTAGGATTTGTTTTAGTAAATTCCCGATGAAGTCAAGCTGACAACCAAGAATAGTCATCACAAGTCCACTCCTTGTCAGCTTGACACAAAACCATACCTCCTTATCTCATGCTTAATGCCCAAATGAACAGAAACCAGGACATAATTATACCTAACACGATATAACTATCCATGTAAAATCACAAGTGCATTACATATTTAACAAGGTCATAATTATACCTAACGTGATATAACTACAACCACAGACATCAATTTTAGAATAGGTGGCAATGTTCCTTGAGGAGCACATTCATTTGGTATCTCAAAACTAAACCATTGTGGTTGGAGGGAAGGCTCAATGGTTAAGAGCACTGGCTGTTCTTCCAGAGGACCTGGGTTCAATTCCCAGAACCTACATGGCAGCTCACACCTGTCTGTAACTCCAATTCCAGGGGACCCGACACCTTCACACAGACATACCCAGGCAAAACACCAATCAATGGATATAAAATAATAAGTAATTTAAAAAGAAAATCTTAACCTTTCTCTCCCTCTTTCTTTCCCTCCCTCCCTCTTCTTGTGTTGTTTTGAAACAGGGTTTTACTGTGTAGCCTTGGCTGACCTTGACCTCACTCTGTAGATCAGACTGGTCTCGAACTCACAGAGATCCACCTGCCTCTGCCTCCTGAGTGCTGGGATTAAAGGCATGTGCCACCACTGCCCGGCCATTGATACTCTCTTAATAACACAATAAAGAGAGGCCAGCCTGGTCTACAAAGTGAGTTCCAGGACAGCCAGGGCTATACAGAGAAACCCTGTCTCGGAAAACACACACACACACACACACACACACACACACACACACACACACACACACACGCGCGCGCGCGCGCACACACACTAAAGAAAGCAAGGAAAGAAAATACATATATGTACAAACACATTCTTAATACAACAGACTCATGTCAATTATAATAATCCTCATGTCTGCAACTGGTCATGTGGCCTTAGCTGGTATTTATAACTACCTTTTACTACCCGTTCAGTATTTTCTCCACCTGCAGCACTTCAGCAGGCCCTGGTTCTTTCCCTGGAGGAGCAACTCACACCTTCATTCCTAGGGGTCTGTGCCCTTCGTCATCCATGCCTGGATTAGGTGGTTGTAGCGTCCCATAGACTTTAATCATGGGACATGGTAACACCGGGAGATGCGCTGAAGGATCTCCTGCACTGCAGACACAGTCACCCTGACCTCCAGTGTAGAGAAACAGTCCATGCACCCCTCGGTAATCTGAATCAGTCACCCCTTCTAGCACTGTTACTCCTTTCTTAGCTTGCTGGCTTAAGGGCGTCAGAGGCCCAGAGTGGTGAGAGGGAAGTCTAAACTTCCAGTTCCATGGACTATTTGTTGTGGCTCCTGGCAGGAGTGCTCCCAGCTCTGGAATCAAAACTCATTGGCCAGCAAAAATTATCATCACAGGAACAAGAAACAATTTTTCTAGTGGGTCACTAGGGTGGTGATAAACAGAACTATTCCATTTTCCACCCCCTTGATACCTGGACCTGTGGATCCTGACTACGGGACAAATGGTATCATATACATGACGCTGATTCAAAGCATATACCATCTTCTGGAGAACTCTGCCCCAGTCCTCCATGCTGCTGCCACCTAATTGGTACTGTGACTGTGTCTTCAAAGGGCCATTTAATCTATCAGGCCTGCTGCTTCAGGATGCTGGTAAAACTGGCAAGCCCAGTGGATCATGGGCCCACCATTACACTTCTGTGGCTTTGAAGTGAGGTCCTTGGTCAGAAACAATACTACGTGGAATACCATGACAGTGGATAGGAAGAAATTCCGCAAGTCCACGGATGATAGATTTTGCAGAAGCTTGCATTCTGGAAAGGCAAATCCCTAACCAGAATAAGTATCTACTCCAGAAAGGATAAAGTGCTGTTTTTTCTACAGAGGCAGTGGTCCGTGTAGTAAACTTGCTACCATGTCCCTGGCTGGTCACTTTGGGAAGTGGTGCCACATCTAGGGCCCAGTGTTAGTCTCTGCTGTTGGCAGACCTGGCACTCAGCAGCAGCTGTAGCCAGGCCAGCCTTGGTGACTGGCTGCCTATGTTGTTTGGACATGGAAGAGAGCAGCCTCCTGAATAACCTCCATCTCGACCACCATGGCCACTTTACTTATGGGCTCATTGTATCATGACAGGAATGGCTGGGCAAAGATGCTGACTGTCCACAGAATCGTGTTTTCTTGATCATTGAACGCCCCCTCTGCTGAAGGTCACCCTTTGATGAACATTAATATGGGACACAGTACCTTCACAATTTTTTTTTTTTTTGCCTATTTGGAGAGATCTAACCACATACTTCTTCCCCAGATGTCTTTCATATCAATTTTCCAATCATGTTCTTTCCAAGTTCCTGTACATCCTGTCAGTACATTAGGCGATGACCCATGAAATGGAATACTTGCACATCTGGCCATTTTTCCCTCCAAACAAAATGACCTTGCGTGCTGCCCACTGTGAAGATTTCCCTTCGGTGGTATCTTTCATAGGTGTCCCGTGTAATATTCCAGCTGTCCACTTCCAGATGTTGACTGAACAATGTACAGAATCATCAGTAAACTAGGCACTAGTCTTCACACCATCAGTCAACCGATCTTGGCACACCCCAAGAAGTTACAGGAGCATGTTTGGCAGCAGATGGCATTGTAACAGGAGTTACATATAGAAACCATAGGCATTTAGGCAACTTCTTCATGTAACTTGTGCCTTCATGACTTTCTCAGGGTTGATCACACATATATCATTTCCATTTGATAAAGGATTGCTGCTGTGAATATCCTGCTTTATGAATTAGTGGGTCAGAGAATACCCAGCTCAGACTGCATGGTAACTTAGTGTTCCATTGTCAAATGTTCAATTTCCACTAAGGCTCAACAGTAGCAGGCTAAGAACTGCTTCTTAAAAGGAGAATAGTTGATAGTTGTCTTCAGGTGGTGCTCCGAAATCCCAAAGGTCTCTTCTCTAGTTCACCTATAGTGGCCTGCCAAAGGCTCCAAACAGCATCTCTCTCTGCCAATGACACTTCAGGCAACATTGAGTCTGCTGAATCGTATGTTCCAACTGGTAGAGCAGCCTGGACCTGTTGAAGAGCCCTCTCCTCTTCCAGGCCCCACACAAAACTAGTAGTTTTCTGGGTCACTTGGTATAAGGGCAGGAGTGACACATCCAAGAGAGAAATGTGGTACCTTTGGAGTCCAAATTAAACGTGCTTCTTTCTTGGTGGTGAGAGGGGCCAGGTGCAGTAACTTATCGTTCACCTTAGAAGGAATATCTTTGAATGCCCCATACCACTGGACTCCTAAGAATTTCACTGGTGTAGAGGGCCTTAGCGACCCCTTGAATTTTGGATAGATTTATTTTCCATTCTCTGATGCTCATATGGGTTGCCAGAGTCGTTTCTATCTCCTATTCACTTGGCTCAATCATCATAATATCTATCTATCATCTATCTATCTATCTATCTATCTATCTATCTATCTATCTATCTATCTATCTATCTATCTATCATCTATCTATCTAACTGTAAAGGTATACTGCTGGCTTTGCCAACTGAAAGCAAATGTCATCCAGTGGTCTTTATGGGCAGGTACCGAAAAGAAAGGCATTTGCCAGATCAATGGCTGTATACCCTGTACCCTCAAGCAGGGGTACCACATCTTGTACAGCAGCTGCAATCGGAGTCACTCCCTGATTGGATTTTCGATAGTCAAGTGTCATTCTCTACAATCCATCAGTCTTCCACACTGGCCAGATAGGAGAGTTAAAGGGAGATGTGTGGGAAACACACCCCTGCATCTTTCAAGTCCATGATGGTGGCATTAATTTCTGTAGCTACTCAGGGATGTGACACTGTCTTTGATTCACTATTTTGAGTAGCAGGGGCAACTCTGAAGGTTCCCATTTAGTTTTTCCAGCCATAATAGCCCTCCTTCTATGGGTCAGGGAACAAATGTGAGAATTATGCCAACTTCTACATGTGTTTATCCCAAGTACACAGTCTGGGACTTTGGAACATAGACACAGGGTGAGTTTAGAGACTCATTGGATCTACATTAGTCAGACTTCAGCCAAACTCCATTAATAACCTGACCTCCATACAACCCATACTTTAACTGGAGGAACAAAATATTTCTTGGGTTCTCCTGGAAGTCAGTATCAATTCACAACCAGACTCCTGAAAGTCTGATTGCTTCCTTTCCTCCAGTGTGCAATTAGCCTTGTTACAAGGCCATAAGTCCCTCTAATGAAGGACAGGAGAGAGACTAACAGTAAGGTTTTAGGTGTTTTATTATCAAGGTCCTTCCTCAGGAAAACCTGTCTCCTCATTCAAGGGGTCCTGGGTCTGCAAACTGGCTCAAGTCTGGAAACTGGTTCATGGCCGAGATTCCCTTTTGCCATGGTCTAATGGAGCTTTTCTGTTGTTTGAGGAGAAAAGATACAAAAATGCAGTAGGCTCCTTTTCATGCTTGGAAACACCATGGTTGATTAGCTAGTACCAAAGGCCCGCACAAGTCATGCCACCATAAAAATCACTTAGCCTTGGGCTGGCCAGTGGTTCTCCCCCTGTGGGTTGCAATCCCTTTGGGGGGTCAGATGACCTTTTGCTAGGAGTCCCCTAAGACCACCAGAAAACAAGTATTTCCCATGGTCTTAGGAACTGAGTTAAAGGGTTGCAGCATTAGGAATGCTGAGAACCGCTGGAGTCAGACCGTTATGAACATTGCTTTGTCTATGCTGCACATTACAGTAACTATGGCCATCTTGCCTTTGTTGGTTCAATGCTGCCACCTGGCCCCTGCCACTCCGGGGCCTAATTAAAACCACTGCATTAAACAGATCGGCAGTGTCTGTGACTCAGGTCCTGCATGAGGCAAAGGCAACAGCAAAGCTCTGCAGATGTGTTGGTACCAGTGCCACCATTACAGGCTCAGTGAAGGGCATGTCTGTGGGCCTGCCCATTGTGGCAGATATGATTTTACACAGGGCATCCACTCTAGCACTGCAATTTCCCTGAGCCTTAAAATCCTTTCACAAACACAAGGGACATGAGGCATCTCCAACTCCTCTTCAGCAGGCCATCTTTTGACAAATGCTTCAGTCAGCCATTCACACAAGCTTCTGACATGTTTAAAAACAAAACAAAACTGCCAGCTTCCATATCTAATCTAGAATCTCCACTCAGTAACCCAACCTGATCCACTTTTACGTTCTCTCCAGGATCACCCCACCCCATCCCATTCCTACACACACTCCCTAGGTTTCTGCTTGAATGGATTCACAATCATTAAGCTCTTTTGTAGTGTAGCCCAATTTATTGTGGACTATAATTTCCCTCTCCCCTCTGGGAGCCTGCTTTGCCTTGAGTCTGGTTATAGGTCTAGAGGCAACTATTGGTGGGCCCTGGGGGACATCAGTATTGTCTGGCATTTCCTTCTGAGAAAGTCACTACTGGTTCCTTTCCTCAGTCAAAGGCCCTATTTCAGGGGGTGGGGTGTGAGTATATCTTCTGCTGAGGGTGGAGACACTACTTCTCAGGTGAGGTAAACCCTCGAGAATCTGAAGATTCAATCTTCAATCTGAAGATTCTTAGCCTCAATGGCTCCTCCCACAAATCCCCATCCCAAGTTACAGGACCCCATTCTTTAACAACGAATGCCCTTATTTTAACCACGGACTCCTCCTGAGGCTGTGCTTTAAGTTCTTGCTGCAGTACAGTCAGCCTTATAACGAGGGCTTTGGCTTGATTTTCTGAGGCCTGTGGATTCTGAAAGGAAGATTCTTTTCCAGAGCACAATGATCACAATTGGTAACTCGGGATAATCAACTACGAAGTTTGTAAAAGAGTTCAACCATCCCTAACTTCAGGCAGGACTGCTTGGTGTTGGAGGAGAAGCCTGGATGGGGAGCTTATGCTCACCAGGAAGGAGAAAAGCAGCAGGTACAGCTAAGGTTGGGGTTTTGTTCCTTGGCTTTCTGGAAACTGTGGGTACCAGGCACCACAGGTGGCATACATACATACATACATACATACATACATACATGGAGGCAAACACATAAATAAACCAACAAAAGTGAGGATACTTCTAGCTGACATTCCAATATGGCTAAGTGAAATCCCACAAGGTTTCTTCCTTAGATGAAGAGCTATGGGCAACTAATGGCTGCTGAGGGAGGGAAAATCACTCTCCTCCAGGAATGAGCCCCCAGCTGGTCATCCAACCCCTGAGCCATCATCCCTAACCACATCTACAGGTAACACGAAACGGAGTCAGTGACTGTTTTAACATACATGTGCATCTAAGAAAAGTTAGAGGGCATGAGTTGGGGAGCAAGAGGGAGACACACAGGAGATGGGTGGGACAGAAATGACACACACACATCGATAAACTTCGCAAAAACAAATGAAATCGGTGCATCTAGAGGCTGCATCTGGCAAGAGGCAATGCTGGGCTGGGAAGCCTTCTGGTTCTGACTCAGCCTGTCTAAAGTACTGGAGTTTCTACAGGGTTCTACACTTGTTCCCGTTGGACCACCACAGAGGGCACTGTGGGGACTGGTGGAGGAGCAATTTACATATGTCACTATTACTTCTCTGTATGTCCCGTTACTCCCCTGAATGGGGGACTGACAGTTGTGAAACCAGTGGTGTGGGTGTGAGGTCACAACACATATTCCTTTATCCACTGTCTGGAGGCTACATTACACTGGATTGCCCACGGGACCCCACCCACTCGGGACCTTTAGCTTCTCCTTCCCCATTACAGGACATGTTCCAAAACATGTCCATTTCAGGAGCTGAGGCTGTGTCAGCTACAGGTAGTGTTGCACAGGAGTGCCAGGTCACACTGTTCCTCACCGAGGAGGATGGAGACCCCGAGCGGGAGAAGAGGTTAGCTGTGGGGAGCAAACGAATCAGCCCTGTCCCTGTAGCTCCAGAGCCTGCGCACTGACAGCTACTCTCTGTGGCTGTAGGCCTAAGAGCAATGTGCACACACCATCTCATTATTTGTCTAACCTGTAACCGTAAGGAGAGAGAACAGCCAGAACTGGTGCTCTAAGTGTAGTACATTCCTCATGCAGAGGGGTTTTCAGGTGTGACACAGCCCATGTACGGCTGGTTCCATCCAGGCCCATGTATTATTCCTGTGGGACTGCAGGCCTGGGGGACTGACACAAAACTGTGTGCACCCTGCAGGCGGAGTCTTTTGCCTCTGGACCTCAGTCTGCTGTCTTGCCTGCATGCCTAAGACTGAAGCAGTGTGATTACCCTGTAAGGACATAATGAAGTCCTAGACCCGAGTTGACAGGGACAACAGGATACTGAAGATTTTCTGGAAAAGAAACTAGGAGTCCTAAGAACATGTCCACGGGAGTTTCTGAACCCCGGAGTAGAGCAGAGAAAGTTCCCACCCAAGTGGTGGAGATGAAGTGAGGAATGAAGGAAACCTGTGGTCCTGTTAATGAATACAAGTTAAATTAATGTTTAGAGGAGTGGTTTTCAACCTATGGGTTGCGACCCACTAGGAGGCGGGTGTCAAATGACCCTTTCACAGGGGTTGCCAGAGACCATCAGCGAACATTTTACTTCTGATGGTCTTAGGAACTGAGACACTACCCCTCCATCCATCTTCAGGTGGGCTTGCCCACACATGGATTCGCCCACATACCTGCAGCTGTATTAAAGGGTCGCAGCATTTGGAGGGTTGAGAACCACTCACTGGGTTAGAGGCTTAACTACTAGGGTAAGAAGTGAAATTACTCTGGCAAGTAGGCAGGCAGAGAAAAGGGCATTTTTTTTTTTTTTTTTTTTTAATGGCACACAGCGGTTTTGCGGCTTTAGCCAAAAGGCAGTGTGGCCCTGGCTACTTGGCCCCGAGTCATTCATTACGTCAATCATACCCAAAATAAGAACCCTGATCTCTCATTTCAAGCTTTGCACAGATCAAACACAAAAGCAAAGTTCTGCCTGAAGGTATGAGCAAGCCACTGACAAAGCGCAGAGGCAGGAAGCACAGTGCAACAGGCACTGAGGGTGACAGAGACTGACAGGCTAGAAAGCTCTAAGGGTCAGGCTCTCTGATGCTGAGCCCAGAGCCACAGAGAGGAGCTGTCAGTGCGCAGGCTCTGGAGCTACAGGGACAGGGCTGATTTGCTTGCTCCCCTTTAGCTAGTCTTTTTCTCCTGCGCAGGGTCCCATCCTCCTTGGTGAGGGACAGTGTGACCTGGCACTCTTGTGCTACACTATGGGTAGCTGACACTGCCTCAGCTCCAGAAATGGACATGTTTTGGAGCATGTCCTGTAATAAGGAAGGAGAAGCTAAAGGTCCTGAGTGGGTGGGGTCCTGAGGGCCACCCCATATAACGTGGCCTTCAGATCCAAATGGATAATAGAACTGTATTTCACAGCAGTCTCAAACACACAGATGTGCAGGCATACAAGGAGTCCAAAATGAGTTTCTTGCAGCTACTATCTTGCGTTCTTCTGTTCACTCTTGTGTATTTGTCTCTTAACCTGTTTATGAAGCGATGTCTCATGCAGGGTAGCTCTTATGCATGAAGCACCCAGTCAGACAGGAGACTAGGAGAGGCAGAAAGCCTGCCAAATTAGTTTCAAAGACTGAAGAGTAGTTCCTTCAAAAGCTTGGCTGTCCACTACCTTTGTCAGTTATAAGCAGAATTGAGTGACTAGCACGAGAGACTTTTTTGGGTGTTTCTTTACTAACTGTTGCAGGGCCCAATCTCCAAAATACTGAGGAAAAGGAAACAAAGCAGAAGACAGCCTGCTCCTAAAATACCTAATAAGATGTCTAGGTGAGAGCCACTGCTGTCTCTCTGGAAACATCCTCTACTGACCCTGAGGAGGCTACAGGAACTGACAAGGCAACAGGCTAAAGAGAAGATCCAACAGCTTACCTGGCTGAGGTGAAAGGAGACACTGAGGGCCGAGCACAGCACAGGGATAGCCTTTCCCTAGGTCAGCCCCAGCCCCGTCTCCACAGGTCCCAGCTCCTACCACAGCTTAATGTTTCAAGGTTTCACTCTATGGAGACAGACTAATTGTTTTAAAACGACCGCACTTCAGTAAGTGTCAGGTTCTAATTCCTGACGGGCCAGGCAAAAGGATATCTAGGATGAATATGAGAAGGAAGAGGAGACCAGAGGCTGCACCTCACGCTGAAGGAAGGACGCTCAAGTGGTTTCAGATCCACATGATGATGGGCAGAGGTAAGACGGCGGCAGGACGCTAAGGGACTCGGTGGTGGCCTGGATGTGTGCACTGAGGTGGGCTGTAGAGGGCTGTGCTCACTAGCAGGCAGAGAATGAAGTGGTGGGAAGCACGACATTTTATTCACATGGCATACATTTCTCCCTTCCAATTTCACAAAACAGATCTTCAAGTTCTATTACTTTTTCTCTGCTGGATTCCAAGGAAATCATAACATCTTCCTCATAAATTGATAGAAATGAAAATGAGCACTAAATTCACAATTTTAGTACACTGTCATCAAATGAAATCAAATTTATCGAATTTCATAATTTTAATACATTGTCATAGTGAAATCAAATTTACCTCTTGGGTATACAATTTTCAGCAAATGGGCTACTGTAAAAATATTAGGCACTATTCAATTACATAATAGAACCAAATTAATACTGTCATATTGGAGGGTATTTAATATAAAGCAAGATTTGCTTTCTAATTAGTTTTAAATGAAGTTTATAATTTAATGAGACAAAAATGGAAATAGTTTAAGTAATAAATGTTTAATCAAAGAATTTTACATATTATTAACAGCATTCATTTGGCCAAACATCTACAGGTCTGTAGAATCCTACTGTATATAAAGTGGGAATGTATCAAGTATAGACTATGAAAGTGCAAATAACAAGTCAAGGTTAGATTAACTTTTTTTTTACATTATAAAATTAACTTGTTTACAAAATAGGCTTTGCCAAACTTTATTATTGAATTGGAAAGTCAATGACTGTGTTAGTTTTAAAATATTTACCAAGGAAATACAAACTGGATAACCATAGTTTTTCCCACTCAGGAACCCAGCACATCATAACAGGCACTGCACAAGGTAAGGGAACAGGAAGTCCAGCACTCACGGATTTCCACAGGCACCCCTCCTCTCCATACACCCCCTCCACAGGCACCCCTCCTATCCACTGGGCACACCCTCTCCTCACCATGGATGTGCAAGATGCCTCTAGGGATGCAAGTGCTTTCTACTGGAAAAGTTATAGCTTGGTCTAGAAATTTTATGGGGTTCCTATTTTTAATCCAAATAAAAAATCCTTTAATGGACTATTTCAGTTTAATATACAGTAATACACTGTAGACAAAGTTAACATTTCCCCCCACTAACTTTAATAGGGATTCATACCAATGTTGTGACAACTGGAGGAAAAAAAAACATTGGGACTCTTGATATCCATGAACAATTACCAATTAAATACTCAAGTACAATGTCTTCTTGGCCATATGAAATCAAAGTACATGAATATTTCAAAAGCAAAGTTTGAAAAAGAGGTAATGAAAAACGATAATCGTGGATATCAATATTAAGGACAATCGTTCACTTGGCCTAGGACTTCCCTGTATACACTTAGTATCGAGGTTTTGGTTTCTGGTAACAGTGTGGCAAAGCACTCCAGTATGTTATGCTAGCTTCAATAATGTAAGTACAAGAGTCATTCCAACAGTTTACTCTAGTTTAATTACACACTGGACCATTGCATCGTAATTACAACTAAGACCAGTATTTCTTCACAGTAGGACACTGATAACTAGGAGGTTGAGTTTTCAATACTAAACAGTGATCCATCAGCAAATGAGTATTGCGCAAGAGAACAAACACAGCAGCATTTGCTATCTAGGCAACCAACCGAACACTTAGTTGTCATGGTTACTGAAAAGGCAAGGCCATGGGTGGTTTCATGGAGGTCTTTGCAATTCATAGCATAGTTACTTCAGAAAAGACATTGAGATTGGAATTACTGACTTACTTAACTGGCATCTATCCATTTAGGTTAGGCAAAGGCACGGTAACATGTTGCGTAGGATGTTGTATTGAATTATTTAATAACTGTGGGATTTACTGTAACTCATGAAAACTCCAGTTTTTCTATATTATAAAACACCATTAAAAGTAATTGCACCCGTTAGTAATTAGAATGCACTGTAAAACTGAGAAAACAAAGAACTATGATTGCACTTCCAATAAAGTGTCTCTTAAATACAGCACCGCTGTTGCTAATCAACTGTATTTTAATATTAAAATAAACTGTTTTAACAGCAGCATTAGCTTTAGTTTACTTAAGCTACAGGCTACATTTATTTAAATGCAGTCTCCATGGCAACAAAAGCCCATTAATTTCTGGACAGTCACTGCTACCGAGTGGCACCTTTTACTCCCGAGCACGCTGACACTGCCCTGGAGCACACCAGGATGCAGCACACCTCCCTGCCCTGTCAGTCAGCGCACGAGTCAGAGTTTGGCACAATTGGACTGTGAAGAGACATGAGAAGGAATCTTTGATCATGTGAAAAGGAAACCGCTCACTGTGGTAGACACAGCACTACAAGCAGCACGGACACCTCAGCTCACACTGCTTTGATGGACAACAGGAGGGAAGGAGGCCCCGGGAGAGGACACAGACACTGAGGACATGAGATCAGAACTGTCTGGCCCAACTTCTACAATGAAGAAAATGCCTCACTTCTATAAAAAAGAGGAAGCCACCTAAGGATTAAGGAGTAAGCTTTTGATTTAAATGGTCAACTAAGTACTGCCGACTCCAGGCTAGACAGAGCGCTGCGTTCTCCAGAATGTGGATGGCAACCCATTTATTCCATTGTGTTTTCTCCTGCTCCTTTTTGTCACTAAAAGTGGGGATAGACACAAAAGAAATTCCCTGTAAGGTTAAAGTCAGCACTGCAGCTATCATCTGAGGGAACTCCTTTGCATTCAATCCTAACATCAGTGGTTCATAACCGAGTTCAAATTAAGTGCATTAAAGTCTCTCTAAAGCATACGCCACCTCCCAGACCCCTGTACTGTGATTCACCCAGAGAACAAATGTGTGCGGTTCATACTGAATGTACTTGCTCGAGCCAGTCGCCTGAGGTCTGAGGGGTTTGACTGGCAGCATCTGGCCTGTCCCCCCGGCTCACTGCCTCGTTACTACTGTCACCAGCTTGAGACAACTCTTCCCTGGCCAGAATATTCTCTTCCAGAGGACTTTCTTCCATCTGGGTTCTTTCACCTTCATGAACACGAGCATCTTTGGACACTGAGTCTTCTGGTGGCACCAGTTCCGTGTCCCTCACACCTTCAGACCCATCTCTTATACAGGGAAGCTGAGGCTCAGCACTAACTTCTGTGGTTGCTGCTGGAGGGACCAGGGCGATACTCTGTGGGTTCATGTCATGGAACCAAGCCATAATATTGCCAAGAAGATTGTCATTGGCACCGGGGTCCTGGCCAGCTGAGTCAAGGTCACTGGAAGAGGGACAGAAATCACTTCTTGTCTCACTGAGAGGGTGTGAACTCAAAGTGTCAGTTGAAAATGGGTCACTGTCTGCTCCTAGTCTCATGAGACTGTCACCAAGCTCCAGCAGCTCCGAGCTGCTGAGCGCGGCCCGAGGACTCTCTGTGCTGCGGGGCACAGAGTCCAGTCGGGAAGGTAAAGATGTGCCTATGGCTCCGAGGGATGCTTCGTTACTAAGGAAGTCTCTGGTTTCTTCATCCATGGCCAGCCCAGACTCTTGCAGTGACAACTGGATGGCAAGGAGTATGTTGGGATCATCTTCATCCAAGGAACTCAGAGCCTGAGGCGACAGAAAATCAAACCACTTTAAAATGTGACAAAAGGAAACATTTTTAATCCAATCACATTTACCTGTCCTTTTTTTTTTTAAAATCACATAATAATACCATTTCTAATTCTACAAGTTATTTTACATATTTAAATCTTGCAATTTTCTCCTTGCCTTATAAAACTGAAGTACAAGAACCCCTTTGTACCCTATTGATCACTGAAACCAAACTTCTACCACAGAAAGAAGAAAAAGGAAACCAGCGAAAGAAAGCACTGGGCAGAGAAGTGAAGGCATGGCATGGTGCCCAGCTGCCAGCGAGACGACCTGAAGAGAGTCCTGGTTTGCAGAGCGACTGGCAGGGCTGTAGTCCCGCAGAGAAGAGCTGTGCAGCACACTCATCGATGCAGAGCTGACTACGGATGCACCAGGCCTGCGACCACTGCCCCCCTCTGGGAGATCTGTTGGAAAACAATTGGCACCACAGACAATTGAATTGTTGTCTCCACACCTATACACTGGTAGGCATTCTCAGTTTCCGGGAAAGCTCAGCTTCACACCCACACCCGCCGCACGCCCTGCGTTTGCCCACAGGATTGTGTTGTGGGAAGCAGTAACAGATACCCAGTGTGATCATCTCAGAACCGCATCTCTGCAGCTTTCAGTAATTCAGGTTCTACTGCCCGCACCTTCTTCCCAAGTCACAATGAATTTTAGTGTTTATGTCTTCAGATTTTATAAAATTAAAGAGTTCTAGAACTATAATAGCCTCAAGAACCAATCTACAGACCAACTGATCCTGATGTTACAGTCTAGGCATGTTTAATGAAAAATTAACACTTAAAAGTCAAATAATTAAAATAGTTCTGTTTTTAAGACTGGTTCTGGGAAAGCTAAGGCCCTGATCACCTGCGGCACAAGAATCTTTTACTTATTGCATTCTAATCTGGTAGGATGCCCCTTACCTTGTTTTTAAATGCAGAGAAAATGTTTCAAGCATGTCATAATGGTATTAAGAGCTTCCACTTTCTGAGTATTCACAGTGCTTTATATCATCACCTACTTTGAAACTGACTTTAAAATAAGGTAACTGAAGATAGAGACAGTCTGTGCCTTGATTTAAGTTACACAGCAGAGATGGGTGCAATATCCAGGACATCCCGGCTTTAGTCATTAACTTCCTTAGACAATAGCCTCTACATCTATGCTGAACCCAAACTGCAAACCCACAAACACTGACAACTGCTAGCTTTAAAAATAAACTCAAGAGATTAAGAGACAAAATGACACCCACTGTCCCAGGAGCTCACCGAAAGTGCTTTCGCTTGGTTCATCTGGGTCTGTAGGGTTACTGAGCAGGCTATGCACATCTCCTCGACGGCGCTGCTGTCTGTGTCTTCTCCGATACTGAAATTCAGCATATTCCTGCATAAACCAAAGGTTATAAAATACAGGAGAGCATGCAAATTGTAAAAATGCAACTAAAACTAAAACAGACTTTCTTTAGGAGAAAAAAAAAAGTGTGATTTTATATGCATACTATAAAAGCACTTGCTTTAGAAAAGGAAACTTCAAATTTAGCCAAGCAAAGAAAATAAAGGAAGAAAACAAAATCAAATTTCTAGTGGTCACAGATGCTTCTACTAGGGATGACTGTAATCTCCAGAGTAGACATAATTACTATTTCCATGGTCTTGTTATGTAAAACCACACTGACACCACAACCATCCTCCGACAGGTGTTAGGCTCTCCAGGGACCTAGTTTTTAAAGAAGTATGGGTGGGGAGGAACAGGAAGGGGGAACAGAAGCAAAAACAATGGCAAAAAACCCAGATGACATCTACACTGATATGTACCTGCCAGAAAACCAAGCTGCCTTTGTTACAATGACATATCAACTCAAAAGTCAATTGCTGAAAAAGAAGCATGCTACACACTGGCTTTCAAACGTACTACTGAGTTCCCCCTTCTCAGCCAATGGCCAGCTGTATTGCATCTCAGGGAGTATTCACAACTTAGCATTTTGAAGGAGACAGACTAAAACAGGTGTGTGTATGTCTGCTTTACATTGGTGGTGATAGTTTACAGTATGTTTGTTACTAGCCAAGGCTATAATCTGAGAGTATCTGCTACAGATTTCAGTAACAGGAAGTGAGAGTTAAAGAGAAGCCAGGATGCATGGCAGCAGACTTTTGAGAATCATTGTTAAATCTCCCATGGCTAAACATGAAGAGCCTCAGGCTTATGATGATCCCAGTTATTTATGGTAAAAGTACTAGAAGTAAGAGAAGTCAGGTTATGTATTATAGAACTTTCACACTTTATTAATCTGGCCAAATCAATCTATCTTTATCGATCTAATCCTGTCTGTCTGTCCATCCACCCATCCACCTATCCATCCTAACTTAACCTATTTGTGTGGCTGAAATTGAACCCAGCCTAACCTTAACCCTAACCCACCCTAATCCTAACCCTGCCCCATGCCCCTGCCCCTGGCCCTGGCCCTGAACTTTACCCTGCCCCTGCCCCTGCCCCTGGCCATGGCTCTGGCTCTGGCCCTAGGCAGACACACTCTGCCACTGAGCTCCAGCTCCAGCCCAGAGATGTCAGGACTCTAAGTCAAAAACTTCAAGATGATACATAAACAACTGTGATCAGAGAAAGGTTTTATTCTTTGTTAAACTGTGTTAACAATTTAATGAATAAAGCTTATCTTTTAAGGTGGAAAATTTCCACATCCCCTAAACTGTAATGATATGATACCAAAAAATAATCTCAGGATCAGTAAATTAAAGAATAATTTGTTTTATAAAGAATTAATTTATGGGCTGGAGAGATGGCTCAGTGGTTAAGAGCACTGACTGCTATTCCAGAGGTCCTGAGTTCAATTCCCAGCAAGCACATGGTGGCTCACAACCATCTATAATGAATGGGATCTGATGCCCTATTCTGGTATATCTGAAGACAACTACAGTGTACTCATATAAATAAAATAGATTAAAAAAAGAGAGACTGGTTTATTTTAAAAAATTATAATAAATATACTGTTATTACATATTAAATATTTTTATAGCTTAAGTATTTTTAATTGTCTTATATTCTTAAAGCACAAACTCCTGTCACTATTTATTGCATATACCTAAATTAAAAAAGCCTCCAGGTGATTGGCTGTATCCTCAGCAGCTGAGACGAGGCAGCATCTAATTTACCAAGCCACAGGCATTTCTGGATAGTAAATATTTTGATGGTTTTTCAGTTTCAAAAAACAAATGGGTAAGAAAGACCAGCAAGCGCTTCACCATTTGTCATCGTCTTTATAAGAATTAAAGGATATCAAATGACATTTTATGAAGCACAAAGCAAATGGAAAGTAAAATAATTGTTAAAACTATTATAAAATCAGACCCAACAGTGGCCGTGGCAAATTAAATATGAGAGAAGAGCTGCGAGAGTGAGGGTTTTCCTAGGTCTCATCTTTCCTCAGAATAGTCACTGCTCTACAGTTTTCATAGTTTAAAATGGTTTATCAGCCAGCTGTGGTGGCACATGCATATATTCCCAGCACTCAGTAGGCAGAGGCAGACAGGTCTCTGGGTTAGAAGCCAGCACTGCTCTCAGAGGGAGTTCCAGAACAGCCAGGACTCCATAGAGAAATCCTGTCTGAACCCTCATCCCTCCTGCTGTGCCCCTCCCCACCCCACCCAACCCAGAGAAAGGGTTATTAATAACAACACGAACAGTCTGGTAAGTCTGACTAAGGGCAGCAGAAAGTAAGAAAACATATCTACACAGACATCACTCCTGTGAGGCTTTTCCACCTTGGGAAACAATGAGAGGAAATTAACCTCAAGAAACTCTTCATTTACATTTTAATGTGTTTAGACTAATAGAACACTACAATTACACATTTCTAGTAAATAGAATTTAAATCTCTATTAACAAACTAGAAGACATGTTCCAAAAATTCATGCTGTAAATCTGACTAAATTCTCTTTAGTAATTAATAGCAGTGAACAGGGAATGAATGCACTAGTAGATGCGATAGAAGAGAGAGCTGCATGCAGGATGTGCCGAGACATTGCTGCTACAGAGATAGTATCACTGACCTCAGAGGATTTACAACAGGTCAGGGTGCAAACACAAGCAGGACTGCATGAAGAACAAAACATGAAGATAGCCCAAAACCCCAGAAAAACAATTACCTCAGGTGAAGCAAATCCTAAATATTCCCAATCCCATGTTCCACCGGCAAAGCTACAAAGAAATTAAAGACTGTTTGATTCATTATCAGTACTGCAAGTATACAACCAGACCCTTACCCTTTGGATATTATTACCTTTAATGCTTATCTACTTGTATCTTGCCAATCCAATCCATATCCATCTTTTTTTTTTAATTTTTAATTTTTTTAAATTTTACTTATTCACTTTACATCTTGCTCACTGCCCTAGCTATACCAGTTCTGGGCATATACCGAAAAGATGTTCCAGCATCCCACAAAGACTCTTACTCAACTATGTTCATAGAAGCTTAGCCAGAAATTCGCAATAGCCAGAAACTTGAAACAACCTAGATGTCCCTCAACTGATGAATGGATGAAGAAAATGTGGACATCAACACAATGAAATACTATTCAACTATTAAAACATATGAGGCAGAAGATGGACTAATCGGCCATCACTGGGAATAGAGGCCCCTTGGTCTTGCAAACTTTATATGACCCAGCACAAGGCAAGGCCTGGGCCAAGTAGTGGGAGTGAGTGGGTAGGGGAGCAGGGGTGGGGGGAGGGGTATAGGGAACTTTCGGGATAGCATTTGAAATGTAAATAAAGAAAATAATAATAATAAAAAAAGACATCATGAATTTTGCAGGCAAATGGATGGAATTTGAGATTATCATCCTGAGTGAGGTAACACTGACCGAAAAGGACATATACATGGTATGTACTCACTTAGAAGTGGGTGTTATCCATAAAGTACAGGATACCCACACTCCACTCCACAGATCCAAAGATCCAACTTTTAAAATAATAATGACTTCCAGTATTTTTTTAAATTCTAAGTTGCTTTACACTTGTAAAAAATGATGGAGAAAATAAAAATAACTGTGATACATAAAAGTGTTCTGACGGCTTTTTTTTTTTTTTTTTTTTTGGTTTTTCTGTCCTGGAACTCACTCTGTAGACCAGGCTGGCCTCGAACTTAGAAATCTGCCTGCCTCTGCCTCCCAAGTGCTGGGATTAAAGGTGTGCACCACCACCGTCTGGCCTGACTGCTTTCATTTTAATTTCATAAGCATAAAAGATATTTACCCAGGTATATTTATGTAAAAACAAAGACACATGACTTTTAGTGTTATAATGATAAGAAAAATGCTTCAATTGATTGTGGTAGAAGCAGTAAAATTATAATGTATGAAAAAATAAGCAAGCAAATGTTTCAGGGGATGAATTCAGATCGCTTAAGTAGCCTTACAAACAGCAGACTTCTCATTTCCTCATAATTTCATAATATCGAAATACAAATATGAACATAGCAAGTTGGCAAGTTACCAAATTCTATGTCCTAGAGGTGTTTATTGGCATCACTGCCAAGTCACTCCATAATTAAACTTGAAATGACATGTCAGAATTCTTTGGATTATGAATTCTGGTATGTGAAAGGTAACCTATTCTAATTTAGTCTAGAGAGTTAGACAGTGACAGACAAACAATCATTCTGGAAAAAAATTGTATTAGGAAGAAAATCATCAGAAAGGATTTAACGTATTTTTATCAGCTATCCATATTGTAGGTGCAAGAAACTTCTGAGAATATGAATGCTAGCTAAATAAAAAAAGTCCTGCCACTGGAGGCTCAAGCCAGTGAGGTTTCTGTAGTGCCCAAATTTTACCTGCGCCTGGGAGCATCCGGTGAGTCTGCAGGAGCAACACCACGAGCGACAGATGCCAGGAACTCCTGCCTTTTCTGCTGCACAAGGCATGCTGCCCTGATGATCTTGTGCCGAGGTGTACGAAGATAAGGCCTATTGACTTTCTGGGCAAGGTCTTCAGTGACCATTTCCAGGTCTGTCTATAGAAAGGAGGAGGAAGAGTCACAAGCTGAACGGGCTAGTATACAGATACAAAGCATATCGGGTTTCTCAGCCAAGTCAAATATTTAAGGTCAGAAATTAAATTTTGAAATAATTTTCTATTTAACATGCTTATTATTTTGTATGCTTTTCAGGTTTTGAAAAGATGATAGCTTAAGTCATCATAAAAGCAAGAAGACAACATTCATTTGATAGGCACTTACAAGAAGGCAGTGGGTACAAACCACCCAGGAGTGGAGTAAGTCACCACTTAGAAGGAATCTGTTATTGTCTTCACGGAAAACAAAACAAAACAAGACAGTAGGGTACACTGGGGTCACTGTACCAGCCAGTGCACAGCTGCGGTGATGGAGCCTATGTATAAATGCTGAAGGACTCTAGGACAAGGCAAGACTACCATGGCCTTGAAAGAAATGTAGAACATAAATCAGGAGAGGGCAGCTTCAAAGTGTAAAATGAAAACCAGCAGGGAGAAAACTGTCATGGCTTCCAACTAGGGGGATACTGAGGCTGGTGAGGCTGGTGACTGACTTAGGGGTTTTGTTTTAACTATCTAACTTTCTGAATTGTACTTCTGAAATAAAAGGGAAAAGGTAAACTTTCTATTCAAATACACAGTAGAGTTTGTTTCATCTCTGAAGATAAAGCCACTTTTATATAGTAAGAAATAGGTCACATTTGACCAGTTTGAAATAAACTAATGCTATAAAATGTTGCACAGCTCAGAAGTCATTTAAACTCATGCTGACAAATTTAAACTCAAAGAAAATTTTAGTTCATTAAGGGTAATTTTTCTTTATTTAAAGCCATTTAAAAATAAAAACAAAACTGTTTTACTACTAATACTTAAAGTTAAAACAATTTAAAATGGCATCTTACTTGCATTAGTTCAAAAATTTCTTTCTTTGTGCTTTTAGGTTCTAAGAAAAATCCATATGGATAAGAACACTTGAGGATGCGCCGAGTTTTTAGAAGAACATGCACTGCATCTTCGATGAAAGTGGTATCTGGACAGCCTCCTTCAGCTACAAAGACATTTAGGACAGTGTATGTTTTTGCAAATACATACTTTGACTAAACTAAAAATCTAGACACACACTCATGCATGAGAGGAGAATTTGTATAAAAGTCTCTGCTACGTTGCCTGCTTAAAAAGAAATCTAATTATAATTACTCCCTTGCAAAAGCAACACTGTAAAAAACAAACCAGATAGTAAATGCTGAGGAACAACTGGTTAACTGATGCTAAAGCTATCAGGGAGAAAATAGAACAAAAGAAGAATAAGGAGAGAGAGAAGAAACTGTCTTAATCAGATAGCACCAAGTTTCATAACATTTGATTTCTAAACTGTAAATAAAAAGACATTAAGCTGTAGATCCAAATTGAAGTACTGCTGAAAATCAAACTTAGACCTTTACGAAGATACTACATATGGATGTACACACTGGCATGGAACACCTTAATATATCTGCATGTACTATGTCTCTAGGTAGTATCTGTAGTAGGCTATAAATGCAAAGGGATAGGGACCCCCTTTGCCTTTCATTATAATACATGTGTGACGTTTATGAAGCAGATTGTTTCACTTTTCAATTGTTACATCTCTTACTTTTCAGCTTTACTATGCTGCTTGGAACATCTGATATGGACAAAAAAATAATTTGCACTTACTGAATATTTACTGTATGTCAGACACAGTTCTAAACATGGGGAACTACACACATCTGAGACTTTTCTTCTAGCCTCACTGTGGACATCTCCTGAGTTTGTATTAGTATAGCAGAGTCATATAACCTCTAAAGTCTACAAAATAATAATTAATCGGAACACCTGGCCAGTAGTGGTGCCTCCGCTCTAATTTATTTAACTTTTGTATTGTCTTATTAGAAAACTATTTTCACAAAAAGAGTATGAGAGCAAAATATTTTATGAGCTGAGACAAACATAACATCACTTTTATGTTTGAAATGTGTTTTTAACATATAAATTATGACTTATGCTCTGTGTAGTTGAGGTGGATATTGTGTCCCAATGATGACCAACACTCTGTCTGTATTTAGGAATTATTTAACCTCCAACTTTCAATTTGGAACTCACAAGTTAGGCCCTCCCATGGCTTTGCTTCTGGAGCTCAGCTCTCCCAAACTTGTCTGATGTCTGAATCAGCTCTGGGCATGCCCTGCCCCTCTCGGAAGCTCTTTAGGGACCTATTCATTTTGCCAGCACTAGAGACCAGCAGGGGCACAGAGGAAGGAAAACTACAGTTGAGTTTTGTCTGCTAACAGCAAAGGCTGCATTAGGAGAAGTTTCACAGATGCTAATCACATGCCAGCACGTCCCCGGGCTTAAGAGGACTTAGGGCAATGCCAGAGGCAGCTCATAGGGCTACTGTCCTTTTTAGGACACTACTGCCCTCTACCATTAAATTTACTTAGCAGATGTGTGTAAACACACACACATATGTGCGCGCGCACACACACACACACACACACACACACACACACACACACACACACACACTTTAAAACTTACTTTCTTTGAGAGCTCTACTCAACTGCTCCATCTTTTCTTTGGCTGTTTTAAGAAGGCGTTGTTCTAACTAAAGGAACAGAAATAAATAATTTAAATAATCTTTATTTATTCCTTTTTTTTTTTTGAGGCAGAGTCTTACTGTGTAGTACTGGCTGTCCTGGAACTCATTCTGCAGACCAGGCTGGCCATGAACTCATAGAGAGAGATCCACCTGCTCCCAGCCTCTTTATATATTCTTAACAGAGTATTTTATCTCATTTGTAATGATTTGGGACATACCTGATAACTATGCTCATGGTTTTTATATCTTGTATAATAGTGCATAAATCTGTCAAGTTCCTGAAACCGTTTATGTTTCTTCTCAGCCTAGGAAACAAAAGTACATTAACGACTTTTATTAAAACTACTCTTAAAATTGGTTTGAGAGGGATTAATGTTTCACTAATACTAGGTAGCAATGCATGCAGATATATTTATTATTTTGTTGCTAGAATATAATGACCACTACATTTTAAAGTTGTCTGTCTGCATTCTCTGTGATAAAACAATGAACTCCTGACTCTACATCTTCAATTTTGATTGCATGGCTTACAGCTACAGATAATTAGTATCCCTTCAAAATTCACATTGAAGCCCTAACCCAAAATGTGACTTGCATTTGGAGTCAGAACCTATGAGGAGGTGATGGGTTAAGTGAGGCCGGTATTACAGATCCATCTTCATGGAAATGGACACCATAGCTCTCTTGTTCTATTTCCCAGCCATCATGACAGTGACTAGAAAGTGGGGGCCTGTTGGCACGCCAAGAGGAGTACCCTCACCAAGGTAGAGTTAGGTGGAACTTTTCTCAGACTTCATAGTCACCACAATGGAGAGACTGAAGAGCTGGCTTAGTGGTCAAGGCCATCGGCTGCTCTCCAGAGGACTCATGTTTGATTCTTAGCATACATATGGTGGTTCACAGCCACCTGTAACTACACCTTCAGGGGCTCCAATGCCCTGACCATGGACACTATGTATATATATATAGGTACACATGCAGGCAAATCACCTATGCATAAAATAAAAAACCTTAAAAAAACTATCTAGGCTATAACAGACAAGCAAAGTGAGACAACTGAGGGGGTTGGAGAGATGGCTCAGTGATTAAGAGCACTGCCTACTTTTCCAGAGGATGTAGGTTCAACTCCCAGCACCCAAATGACAGCTTACAACTACAGCTTATAGTCTTAAGTGATCCAACACTGTCTTCTGATCTCTGAGCACCAGGCAGGCATACACATGGTGCATGGACACATATTCAGGCAAAACAACCACACACATAAAATTAATAAGTTAATTTAAAAAAAAAAAACCCAAAAACATTCCCTCCTTGGGCCTGATTGGGAAAAAAAAAAAAAAAAAAGACACAAGTACACCATAATATAATGTAATGCTGATAATATACTAAAAATGGTTTTAAATCTTTACAAAGGCAGGCTGGAATTGGATTTTTTCATATTTTCATCAAAAGAAAAAAAAAACATTGAAAGAAAAAAGCTCCCAATTTTTAGCTTTTTTTTTTTTTTTTTTGCTTAAAGGGCACTCTAAAGTATATTCAATGTAATGCCTCATCAAGATGAAGACATATAAGTCCGTCCCACAGTAGCCTGGAATACACAACTTAGGCAGGTGTTACCTCCACTGTCATCTCCTTGGATTGCTCTTCTACATGCTGGATGACTTCATAGCGAGTACATCTGTAATAACCTCCAGTGGAAGAACTATGTTTTTTCCATTCTTCTAGGCAAATCCAGCAAAAGTCATACTTGCACTTTAAAAGGAAACATGCAGATATCTCTATATATTAACTAAAAATTCACTCATTAAGTAGACCATAATTAGAAGACAATTACACAATTATAAAATGAAAATTAAAAAAAAATTTCTTTTTCTTTTTTTTTCATCTTTTTATGCTTATGGATTCTGTGTCAAAAAGATCTTCCAATTCTATACTCTTCTGATACTTCTATCAATACTTCTGGTACTGGTTCATTTATTTATTTTTAAACATTTAAATCTTGGGCCTATCTTCTCTAATATGAACTCAACTTTAGAGCTGTCTAGTTATCACAACACCATGCACTGACTACTCCATGTTTCCCCACTGGCTATACATCTGGTTATACACTGACATCACCCCACATGAACTCCCTCTGTATGCATCTACTTGCTAGGCTGGCTCTCTAGTCTGTCCATACTCTGTATTCACATGCTGGTACCATACACAGTGCCTCGAGTGCTGAGCTTTCACGGCATATGATCTTGCAAGGCTACCGCCCCTGCTATCTTTGTTTTCCAACGTTTCCCTAATTAAACTTGCTTTGATTTACCACATGATCATCTGAATTAAGTTTTCCTGGATGCAGAAAGACAATCTGCTGGCATTTTTGTTTGCCATCTTTTTTGTCTTAAAGAGGACTTAAAAAGATTTTCAACAAAAGTCTTGCATATTTTTAAATCTTATTTTAGACTTGGAAGGTCTATCCATTTCATCTAGATGTTGCCAGGAGACAGGAAGATTCTTATTTTCTGCAAGTTAATTTTTGTAATTTGCTACTAAGCTGAATTTTTATTGCTAGTAGTAGTATACTTCTAGGTATGTAATCATGCCATCTGTAAGTGTGATAGGCCTGTTTTGTTTTTGAGACAGGGTCTTGCTACATAGCTCAGGCTAGCTTTGCATTCTGATCCTTCTGCCTCAGCATGTAACATGTTAGGATTACAGGTGTACCACTACATGCAGCTTTAAAGTACAGTCATATTATTACTGTAGTTTTATGTTTTCTGCCTCCCATTTCTTGCTCCTGATTGTGTCTAGTTTCTATATTAAATATTCTGACTCTCTAATTCTCTGTTCCCCTTTTGTTGTATATCTGAAATCCTTCAGATCCTTGCTTAGGATATTAGCTTAGTGGTTTCCCTTAGCTTCCTTTAAAACCTAAGATTTATTGCTACATTGGTCATTCCATTTTGTTGTTGTTGCGCCCCCTGACCCCCAACCGGGCATCTCTGTGTAGCCCTGGCTGTGTGGGAACTCAGTGTGAAGACCAGGCTGGCCTTGAACTCAGAGATCCATTGCCTCTTCCTCTTAAGTGCTGGTATTAAAGGGGGTGCTGCCATTGCATGGCTCAGTCATTACTTTACAAAAATATTTTCTGTCTTAAAAAATGTTCTTATGGGGAAGGAGATGTGGGAAAGGTGACTGGGAGGAGAAGGGGTCAGATACTGGGATGTAAAGTGAATAAATAAATTAATGCAAAAATTGTTCTTACTGGTGTTTGTTAATTAATTTTTTTTTAAAAAAAATTGAACCACCTCTTTCTTTTCTAGTCCCAGGTGCTGCAGGAGCTATGGGTTCCCATGCAGACATGGCAAGGTCCAGGAACCACATCATACACTCAAATGACACAGAAATGGCATCAAGAAACCCCCGTCACAAAGACATGAATTTCTTAAGGGGGTTGACCCCAAGTTCCTGAGGAACATGCATTTTGCCAAGAAGCACAAGACAGGCCTGAAAAAAGATGCAGGCCAACAATGCAAAGGCAGTGAGTGCACGAGCAGAGGCCATCAAGGCCCTTGTGAAGCCTCAGGCCATCAAGCACAAACCCAAGGGTTATAGGCTCTGTCAACCAAAGCCCAAGGTTCAAACCAAGGCAGAGGCGGCAGCTTCAGCTAAGGCCCAGGTTTCAGTTCCGGCTCAGGCTCCCAAAAGTGCCCAGGCCCCTGTGAAGACCCCATAGAAAAGGCTCCTGCCAATGTGAAGCCAGATGGACTGCTGTGGCACACCTACCTACCTATACATTATTTGCAGATGACCAGTGTCCTATGCTGTTACTTCAGGCAAGATCAAAAGAAAAAAAATTGTACCACATTTGCAATTTACTGTTTATTTTGTATTATTTTAATTGAGTATCATTTCTGCTTTGGCTGCATCATTCAGGTTGTAATAAAGTAGTATTGTCATTATAAATTCTTTAATTTCTTCAGTTATTTGAACATTTACATGGCATTTTAATAACTTCATTATTACTGTCTAACTTATTCTTCATGACCAAGAATATTACCTGTACTATTTTTTTATTTGATTATAATAATCATTTAAAATTATTGATTTTAACAGTCAATACTTAAAGATTATTACTTTTTTCTGATGATCTATTGGTGAAGGTCGCTGTTGCCTAGGCACTTAAAAGACGACACTTAATATTTTTAGGAAATAGTTTGACTATATACATTACTATCAGTAACTATGTTACTTCTACATAATTTCTATTTCATCACTACTCTTTGCTCTCCACGTAGTCACTCTTTGCATTCATTTATCATTTAACATGCACTTATTCAATAAATTAGACTTGTTTTAAAGCTCTATGCAAAGTCTTTTCCTGGCTGACAAAAGAAAACTTTGTGACTACTTTGATACAAATACCTTGCCATGTGGCTTTATTGATTTTTCCAAATTAGTGGGAAAATTACCATAAATCAACCAGATATTAGCAACTATGATAGAAAAATACAATATAAAATTTCATTAATTCTTTTTATTTTTTAGGTTTTAACAAAAGTTTTCCATAGTGTCAGATGAAGTACATATCTATGTAATTTAAAATATTTAAAAATGAAAGATTTGCATCCCAAGTGAGGTACCCAGACACAGAAAGATTAACACGGTATGTATTCATTTGTAAGTGGACATTAGTCGTCAGTAAAGGATCACACTACAGTCCACAGACCGGGAGAGACTAAATCACAAGGAGGGCTCTAGGGAAGAACTCATGATTCTCCCTTGGAAGGGAAAATAAAATAGATTTGGTGGGTAGACTGGGGACAGGTAGGGATGGATCAGGATGGTGGGAGAGATCACCAGAATTTGGGGGGAATATAAGGGGCCATGTGGAAACCTAATGCACTGGAAATTCCCTGGAACCTATTAGAGTGACTATAGTGAAGACTCATAGTAATGGAGGACATAGACCTAGATCCAGCTATCTTCTAGGTTTCTAGTAGTGAGACTAGGACACCAAACCAGGCACAAAACCTTTCATTTACAGTCTGTCCTGGCTGTAAGAGATTTTACTGACAGGACCCTGATATAGCTGTCTCATGTGAGGCTATGCCAGTGCCTGGCAAATACAGAAGTGGATGTTCACAGTCATCTATTGGATGGAACACAGGGCCCCTAATAAAGGAGCTAGAGAAAGTACCCAAGGAGCTGAAGGGGGTCCTATAGGAGGAACAACAATATGAACTAACCAGTACCCCGAGAGCTGTGTCTCTAGTTGCATATGTAGCAGAGGATGGTCTAGTCGGCCATCAATGGGAAGAGAGGCCCTTGGTCTTGCGAAGATCATATGCCTCAGTACAGGGGAATGCAAGGGCCAAGAAGCGGGAGTGGGCGGGTTGGAGAGCAGGGTGGGGGGAGGGTATAGGGGGGGCTTGGGGATAGCATTTGAAAATAATTTTGTCCAGTTTTTGTTCAGTTTAGTGAACTAAAATTGGATAATTTTCTCAGAAACCAACAGTAGGCCTTTTCCTTCTGCCCCTCAGGGATTCCCTGCTGTCTCAAGAAGCCCATTTCTTTACATTAAATTTACTATAACATAAACTTGTAAGATAATTCTGTAACTTCCATTCTTTTGCAAGTTATAATTCAATGAGCACTGGCTCAAGGTGAAAAAAAAATCAAGTATTGTTAGAGTAATGTTAATATATTTTATTAGTCTTAACTATTTTAATTTCTTTCACTTTCTAAATAAAAATTATATTGTCTTAATATTTTAAAATATTACTTAAAAACCTAGATGGTCCTTCTAATAAAGGAAAAAAAAATGAGAGTATTAGTACAGTTTTCAAACAAAACACTGAAATAGAGGCATGAATTAATATAGTATTAGTAACCCTATTCCAAGATTGTTAAAAATGTAAGTAGCTTCTTTTTCTACAATGAAATCAGGAGAGCACAGATTTCCTTTCAATCCCCTAAAGGTTTCAGCTAGGTGGATCTCTTTATGTATTTTAAGTTTTCAATGTTGTAAAGAACTGAGTTATTTATTTAGTTGATGGATTTATTAGCAGAATACCATCTTGTTTTATAGTACAAACTCAATGAAGACTCTAATGGCAAAGCATGGAAATGTGTGTCAGCCTCTTACCTTGGCACACTGCATGTGATTGCAGCCCTCGTTCTTCTGTATTGGAGACTTACAGTTCGCACAAGGCTTGGAGTTAGTTAACAGCCACAGACAATTGGCAGCGTCCTCATAGGCTTCGCTGACTCCGACGACTTTGAGGTATTGAGCACAAACATAATACATGGTTAAGCACAGAACACCATGGGGAGGGACCTAGGCCTTTCTTTGCAGGCTCTCTCCATGGCACTCATGTGTTTGTCTTTCCTGTTAGTGTCTAGGGCAAGAGTTTTATTATGTATATGAGTACACTGTCTTCAGACACACCAGAAGAGGGAATCGGATCTCATTACAGATGGTTGTGAGCCACCATGTGGTTGCTGGGAATTGAACTCAGGACCTCTGGAAGAGCAGCCAGTACTCTTAACCACTGAGCCATTTCTCCAGAACCGGGCAAGAGTTTTAAAACTTCTTCATTTTCAATAGTATAGGAAGTTCTGTTCCAACATTCTTAAAAAACCTATTTGAAAAGAAATTTCTCTGTAAAGCTATACAAATAAAAATGGGGATGAACCAAAGTTTTTTTTTTTTAAAGAGTATGTACTTTGTTTAAAGTAATTATTATATTAAAGAAAGTTATAGAAAGAGTGATTACCTTAGACTAGCAATTCTCAAACTGGGGATTGAATGACCCTTTCACAGGGGTCCCCTAAGACCACTGAAGAACACATATTTTGGATGGCCTTAGGAACTGAGACACTGCTTCCCCATCTCCAGGCGGGTATGCCATATGTAGGCATGCCCACACAAGTGCCCAGAACTATACTGAAGGGTTGCAGCATTAGGAAGGTTGAGAACCACTGTGTTAGACTATAGCCTCTTTTAGAGTGTAATTTTATGTTATGTGTATGAATGTTTTGCCTGAATGTATGTAAATGTATGTATTTGCCTGGTGCCTGCAGATGTCAGAAAAGAGTGTTGGATCCCTTGGAACTGGAGTTGTAGATGGTTGTAAGCTACCTTGTAGGTTTGAGAACCAAATTCAGATCCTCTGCAAGAGCAAAAGTTGTTCCTAACCACTGAGCTATTTCTCCAGCCCCTAAACTTTAATTTCTTAAAATAGGCTAATTGCAAACAAAATGATTAGGGATTCTTTATAGTGGCAAGCTTTAAACACCAATATCTGTTTTGTGAGGCAGGACTTGTTATACATAGTCCAGATTACTTACAAATTCAGAACCTAGCCCTCAGCCTACTGAGGGCAACAATTATACAAGAGCACCACTTTTTCTCCTTCTCCTTCTGCTTTTAATCTGTGATTACTTCAGATAAGCAAACCTAATGGGATATGCCTACAACTAAATGCATCTCTCAGATCTGTTTCTCTTTGTTTACCCATGCTTGTAAGTCATCTACAGAGTTCACGTCAGTCTTGAGGAGGGTTGGCTTCAGCATCCTCTGGCTAGCTCACTCACAGCACGGCTGACCCCATACCTTCCCCTCTCATTTTCTTTCCATCACCATTCTTGGTTGTCTTGCCGAGACAGCAGAAACAGAAAACTGACCCTTCTTTGCAGTTCCTTCTCCTTCCTAACCTCAGCAATACTACCTACACAGTAATCTTCTGAAAACCAAGTTCTGTTTAAGATCTTTTCCCTGCTTTCCCTTGACAAAGGGCTACAAGATAAAATCCAATCATTTCAGTAAGCAATGTGAAGTCCTTCACGACCTGACCCATTCACTTGGTGGCTCAGTGCTTGCCCTATACCAAGTTTATAAATTTCTTCTTAAATTCAATTTACTCTGCTAGAATTTGAGATCTGTAATTTTAAGCAAGGCCACAGTTTTTAAAGATTCTAAGCATTTCATTTTAATTGCCTCCTGGCAATTTAAAAGGTAAAATCAAAATGTTGTTTTCCTCATTAGATCAGCAGGGATCTGCAGGTTTTGTTTTCTTTTCTATCTTTAACTGCACTAGGAAGCCTTACTTCTTCTGTAGTGAAAGTGATGCCAGGCGGTCATTTAAGAACCCTGTCCGTAGCCGGGTGTGGTGGCGCACGCCTTTAATCCCAGCACTCGGGAGGCAGAGGCAGGTGGATTTCTGAGTTCGAGGCCAGCCTGGTCTACAGAGTGAG